>NC_056727.1:1093442804-1093452804 GCF_019279795.1 Protopterus annectens | reverse complement strand
TACACAGACATTGGAACACACACAAAACATCAAGAACTGTCATGGGTGGAGATAAAACCCTACCACAGTTCTAGATCACACTACAACTGTGCGCAGTTAGAGGACGCGCTGCAGAGATTACTGAGCTACAACCTTCTCAGAGGTGTATTTCTAGGTGGGTGACATCTGTGGCCTTGCCAAAGTTGAGTATATGAATTCTAATGAGTGTGAGTACCGTAAAAAGCATTGTTCTCTGCTCAGTGCAAGACAGACAGAGAATCATGCACACACAGATTCACAGACACACACACACACACACACACACACACACACACACACACACACACACACACACACACACACACACACACACACACAGTTGCCAAATCTGGGGTTGGAACATCTACCTAACCACTTTATCACACTAGAGCAGTACGCAGTTACAGGCCGTGCTATGGATATTACTGGATTATTACTTTCCCAGAAGTGTATTTCTAGGTGAGTGACATCAGCAGCCTTGCCAAAGTTGAGTATATGAGTTGTACGGAGTGTGAGTAGCCTAAAAAGCATTGCTCTCTACTCAGTCAGACACACACACACACACACACACACACACACACACACAGTTGCCAGGTCTGGGATTAGAATACCTACCTAACTACTTTATCACACTACAGCAGTACGCAGTTACAGGACATGCTATGGAGATTACTGGGTATGATATTCCCAGAGGTGTATTGCTAGGTGAGTGACATCAGCAGCCTTGCCAAAGGTGAGTATATGAATTGTATGGAGTGTGAGTAGCCTAAAAAGAATTTCTCTCTACACAGTCAGAGAGACACGCACACAAACACACACTCACACAGTTGCTAAGTCTGGGGTTAGAACTACCTAACTAGTTTATCACTACAGCAGTACACAGTTATGGTACAAGCCATGGGGATTACTGAGCTACAGCTCTCCCAGAGGTGTATTTCACATTGGATGACCTCAGCAGGCTCATCATGATACTGCTATGGGGAGGGCAGTGTGTGCATGGGCCATAACCCATTCATGTAGGGGTTGTCATGCCACATGCAGGCACACATGGGGTCATATGCCACAGGTACGTGTATACAGCTACTAGGTGACTACTTCCTTGTACAGTCATGTTGCACAGCTGGCACGTGCACCATATAGTCTGTCATGCTGACAGATACTGGTGGCTAGTATCTGCAGTGAGTAACACCTGCACCTCATGTGTTTGGGACCCTTTGGCTGTGTGCTGGGTGGGACAGGCCCAGATGGCTCCTTGTCATGGTCCCCCTCTTCCACACATCTATGTCCATCTACCTTTGGCTTATTATAGTGTGTTGTCCTTACATATATGTCTGTAGTCCCATCCACTGTGTGTGCAAGGCAGGAGTGGTGCATACTGACATGTGCCTGCAATAAGAACTGCAACTGCCAGATATGTCTGGTCCACTGGTGTTTGCAGACATGGTCTTCATGTGTTTAAGTGTGTAAGCATGCCCAATATGATCTTTCAGTATGTTGTTGACTGACATTGCCTTCATTCCTCTAAGTGTGTGAGCATGCCCAGTATGGCCATCTATATTGCATGTGTGGATCAAGTCCAGGTAGTTTGTACTGTGGTGTTGACCTTTGTGTTGTACACCAACAGGTAGCATGCTGTGTCTGCAGGGTATACATCAGTCATTTGGCATTGACTGTTGCTACATTTCTGCATAGGGGGGGGGCACCTGACTGTTTCTACATTTCTACACAGGGGTGGGGGGGCACACCTGACTGTTACTATAAGTGTAAGTAGGATGGTGGGGCACACCTGACATGTTTACTCATTTGCTAGGACTGTACTGGTATGTCAGGTACACCATTTAATCTGTGGACGTACCTATCGTGCTGGCTGGAGGCATGCCGGTGTACTACAGATCTAGCTTTCACTACCTACATATTAGTTTCTGACTTCCAAAGCTTTACAACTTACATCCAACTGCCTGGCCTGCTGTAGTCTGTCTGTGTTGACCTGGGGGATGGGTTACCCATAGGGCTCATTCAGAGGCCATAGTACAGCATTTGTTTGTGTTTGTCTACACCTATCCTGCTGGCTGTGACTGTTGTTGGGTATGTGCCCCCCCAACTGGCATGTGTGAGTCACTTACCTTCTGGGCGTCCCAGTATTGTGGGTGGTGCTGCAGTGCTGCCTATGTCAGATGCACATAGTACACTCCCTATACATGGATGACCACAGGTAGTGTCATGTTTGGCATCCCTTTTACTGTATGTGCGAGTCGGACAGAGGTGTCATTCCCTGGGTCCCTACTGTGTCAGTGCATGTGCTATGAGTTGTCTCTTTGCCAAGGCCAGGGCATACTGGGCATGCCTCCTTCTGCCTACTGGGGCAGGCTCAGGTTGTTCCTCCTTTGAGTCACTCTATGCCTGTGCAGGCATTGGCACTGTTGGGGGGCTGTCTGGCCCTGCCCCATGCTATTCCTGCTGCAGCTGTTTCCCCAGGATCATATTGTGTAGCATGGCACATACAAGGACAATTTGGGTACATATAACTGGTGAGTACTGCAAGGCTCCACCGGATGTGTCCAGACACCTGAACCGTGACTTGACCATCCTAAACACATGCTCTATTATGATTCGTGTTTGTGCATGTGTCTCATTATGGAGTTCTTGTTTGGGTGTGTGTGTGCATTTCTGATGGGTGTCAGCATCCCCCACTAGGTGACCATGTGGGATGTCCCCACTGGAAAATGTCTGGTACAGCTGCGTCAGATGCCAGATGTGGGAATTGTGGTAGCTTCCAGGGCAGCCAGCACACACATTCATTATTAGGCCCTAGGCATCACACACAACCTGGCAGTTGATGGAGGGGAAGCCCTTGCGGTTGATGTAGACCCTACCCCGCTCACCTGCTGGTGCTTTAATACATATGTGCGTGCAGTCTATTGCACCCACTACCTCAGGGTATTTTGCTATTTGGAGGAAGAGACGCATATTGCTGGCCAACGCCTCACGGGTGATGGGGAAATATACATGCTCACCGACATGTGCTGACATGGCATCCAGGAACTGGTGGAGTACCCTGGATGCTGATGCTTGTGAAATCCCATCATATCCCCAGTTGGCATTTGGATGGTACCTGTAGCTAGTACTCTTAGGCCTTCACATACCTTGGTATTCACTGGGATGGGTTCCCCTCTGTTAGTTCTGTGTGTGAGGTGTGGCCGGCACAGCTCAACAATTTGCTGTAGGAGGTCCCTGTCCACCCTATAGTGCTCCACTATCTCCAGCTGATGTAGCCCTTGGTAGGTTATCCTGGGTCTGTACACTCTTCTCCGTCTCTTCACTGTGGGTTGCTCAGCATCCTCACCACACTCAGCCTCTTGCACGTGCTGGTTGATGATAGCATATGCAGCCCCTAACATTTTTTCTCTTGCTTTCATTTTGAAAAATTTCCCCATCTGTATTCACCCGTGGTGCAGAGGTTTTGGGAAAAATAAGGGGGACAGGTGTTTGTATAATTTATAGTGGTATGCTGGGCTGGGATGGGCTGCTGCCTGTGTAATTGGCTGTTTCTGATACATTTCACCTGTCAACTAAGCTAGTTCTTCTTGATTACCTTCCTACTGCTGTTTTCCCTTCCCATTGCCTCCTTGTTTAAGCCTGTGTGTGCGCCACGCAAACAGAGTGCTCAAATGTGCACAGAGCTGCTATTTCCTGGTTTAACTTCCTTTTTCTTCCTGTAAGACCTGGCGTGCAGTGCACACACCCGCTTATACTTTGTAAAGAGTGCTAGGCAGTTTTGACACACCTCTAGCTTAGCTGTGCTAAGCTAGGAGCAGTTCCGAGCCATTGGTCTCCAATTCACTTACAGTATGCCTGACACCCCCCATGATGTCACCTATATCCTAGTCTTGCACCTAGATATTTATACTCTAACACTCTTGGGACCTGCCTCACACCCTGGGGATATCTGTGATTCATTAACCTTTCCCTCATTTGCATAGGATTGCCTACTAATGCATAGTTACATGTCCCACACTGAGCCTCCCCCCTAAACAACCACTACTCACTGCCCAAGTTGTCTTTGGCCTGCCACTGACTTGCATGGCAGAATACTGATTTTTGTTAGAATGCTCATTTTTAGTTTATTTTATCACCCCCCCCGATCCCGTTTGCATGACGCTGCCCTATGCTTAAACAGCCGAGACCGGCGAAAAAAATAAATGTTTTATTTTTTTTTAAACAGTTTGCAATGCCAATGGCCTTCTACTTGGCCATTGGCATGCTTCCTCAATAATATGCAGCCTTTATTTGGAGTTGCCATAGCTCCGTTTTTGAATTTGCAGAAATGTACTCGGTTACTAACCGAGTACATTTCTGCAGATTGCACTTGTGTTACATGGACTATTGCAAGCTTCCTGGATTGCAATATCACCTCATTTGCATGGATTTCTCCAGCAAATAAGGTGATTTACATACCAGGACTTAGTCCATGCAAGATTAGTGCTGGAGCTCTCATGCACCCCCCTGCCAGCTGTTCCTGGATCGCATGACAGACATATTGCCTGCGTGAGCTACTGCACTCATCTTGCACTCTGTGCAGGCTTTTGAGAATCCGGGGGGGGGGGTGTTGTCTAGTTTGTTATCCAGTTTGTCAATTTTTAATGAAAGTTCTTGTATGTTTGTAAGAACAGACTGTAGTTTTTTTATGATAAGTCCTGTAAGTTAGCCTTTAGATGACTCATTTAAAGTTCTACAAGTAGAAAAGCTTTTTGATGATAAGTTGACAGGAAAAAATAAAATATATAAACATTTTTCAGATACAATCCTTCAAAATGATGCTAAGTTATAAGTCCCACTTGAAAAGTATTAAGGATATCTTAGAAATAGAATGTCCTGTCAAAAATATAATTAAAGTAGCAGATCAGGAAAGTTATGCTGCTAGTCTGTCACCATCTTGGTAATGACCCCTTGAACATGCTTGGTTATGTGAAGTACAAAAGATAAATTGCCTTTTCAGAAGAAGCTATACGCAGTAGAACTCTGATGCTCCTCAGCGAAATCTCTCTCTAAACTCCAAGACCTTACACAACAATCCTTATCAATTGAAACATGCTTAAATAACTCACAACTACTTCTAAACCCTAAAAAATAAATTACTGCTCTTCACCCCAAAACACATCTCTACAAAAACAACACTATTCACTGTTCTAGCTGCCAAATGCACTGCAATAGAACAACAATACACACAAAATTACTGGCTGTCATCAAAGATGACCAGTTGAAATTTGACCACCATGTATCACAGGTGGTTCATTTTTTTATTTAATTTTTGATTTGCAGGATAGTGCACTGATCAATATTGACCCATTTCGGGCTCAGCCAGGGTAAAACGATTATCAAAAACTAAAAAAATACATTCTACAGAGTGAAAACCTAACTCATTGACATAGCCAGAAAACATATAACCTCTACTATCTTACAGCCATCTCTCTTCTATGCTGCCCCCAATCTTCACTACACTTCAGGTCTTGCAATTGTCCAAACTTGAGCAGTGTTATAATAAAATAGCCAAATTTGCACTAAACAATAAAAGTAGAACACAATGCTCCCTGACCCTCAGAGAACTAAACTGCTCAGAACTACCACATCACCTACTTTTTCTCAGATAACTACAATACACAGATTTCTCTATAAGCCAGAAAATTGCACCACCCTCCACGGCATACACAACACTACTACTACTCCTGCAGAATTGTATGCTCTAGAGAAAAATCACCAGTCGCTGTAACCAAATCATCTAATACTGCAGGTGACTCTCTACATTCAAATAGCATAGCTAAACTATGGAAACCCATCTCACTACCACTGAAATCCATTCAGAATGCAAACTCATTTAAAATGCAACTAAAATTTCATCTGTTGGATCAATGCATCTGCTCTTGTACATCTCCATTATAACGCGACTGTTATCTTCAGCTTGCCATATCATCACTCCATTTCTTTTCATCCATAATCCTGTACCCCACAACCAGTCTTCACCAAGACATGAATAGTTTTACTAGCATCTCCCAGCTATATACATTATTTTGTTACACTGCTCACCCCTCCTGTATACTTCTATTATGACTCTTATAATAACAATATATGTAATTATCTCTGAACCTGCTTTATACCTCAGCTCTTAACTATAGGATTAATATTTTCTGCCCTACCTAGTTCCTTCTCTGACTTGCATTTCTTTGAATTTCTATGAACTAATCACATGATGTATTATCTGTCTGGCAAACACACTAATGCACCTATTTAATTGTTTAGTGTTCAACCTGTATTAAATATAAAATATCTTTTATACAGTAAAAGCTGCCTCTACTTTCATACAAATGTAATCTAACTAGCAATGGCTGTTTAAAAAAGGTTTGTAATATGCTGGAGCTTTTCTCCCCAGGCCTCTGCTGAAAAGAGTTTTTTGACTAAACCCAGTCAGACAAACCTGGTAAACAAAAGCAAAATAAAATAAAAATAAAATAAATAAAAACAGTGTTAATTGGACTTAGAGCTACATCATTGCAGGTAAATTCTGCATGAAGAAACTACTTAGGGCCTCCTGGATATGTGCCACTTTAAAAATATTCTCAGCCCATAGTGGAATATCCTGGCAGCCTGTGTAAAGATATAAACCATTGCAACGTTCTACTATAGTGCATACTAGGGTTAATAATTAGTCTCTGCTTGATACAAAAAAGAGAGAAAATACAATTTGTCATCAAGCAAAAACTGACTGGTAGATACAGGTTGCACTGTATCCAGCTTAATGGGCAAACAATGGTTCCCTGTTAACTAGTACCCTGCTTCATCCTACAAGGACGGTTATGTTTGCCCATTGCATTCAATATTGTCTTTAATTTCACAGAATCCCATAAGACGTCTCTTATGCATATATAATTCTGTTTTTGAAAAAAAAAATGTATCATTGTAAAATACAAAACATACCCCTTGTCACTGCATATCTCCTGTTTGATAGAAGTTTTCATTTTGATTTCTTTTAATTCCTTTGAAATATTTAAATATCTTTATCATGCCAAATTCTTCCCTACTTATTGACTTATTGACATTCTAACATTTTATATATATATATATATATATATATATATATATATATATGTGTGTGTGTGTGTGTGTGTGTGTGTGTGTGTATAAAATATATATCTGCATATATGTATATATATATATATATATATATATATATATATATATATATATATACACATGTATATTATGTTCCTTTAGCAACTTGCAGTATGTTACTGTGGTTCAGACCCTGTACAGTTGTTTTTCCTTTCCTTTACCATTCCACTCTGTTGGCAGCTTTACACACATGACAGAAAGTACTGGGATCTAGTAACTATTTTTCCTAAACTATGTAGACCTTGTGATCCCCTGGTCACATCACTTGGTGCTCATGTACAGCCTTTTATGTTAAGTAGCTGTTATTGCCTTCAGGAAAATACAGGAGAACAGGAATTTAGCTACTTTTCACCTTTAGCATACTTTTGATTGCTCCTTCTTAGCTATACAAATGAAGGAAAAGTAATGAAACCATAACAAAAAATAAAATTTTCTCTTAAAGTTGTATTTATGGAAAAGTAGATTCTCATGGAAGGTACAGATTTTATCACTTCTTGGTATGTTGGCTGTTGGTTTTCCCACTTTGTCTTTTTCTGTTTCAGCCTTAAGAATCTCTAACATGAGTTTATATAAGTCAGCC
This sequence comes from Protopterus annectens, assembly GCF_019279795.1. NCBI lineage: Eukaryota > Metazoa > Chordata > Ceratodontiformes > Protopteridae > Protopterus > Protopterus annectens. Next base: position 1,093,445,042 of record NC_056727.1, on the reverse strand, counting down.
ATACAGCTGGAAAAGGGAGGTACTGGCTATACAGGTCCAGTGCTTTCCTCTGAATCATATTCTGGGGTTGTGGAGATTTGCAGATTATAGGCCTCATGCCAGTCATCATTCACTGCATCCTTCTTTAATGTAAATTCCTTTTAAATGAGTAAAGTCTGGAACATGATAGGTTATAGATTGTCTTCAGCTATCCTTCACAGCTTTCACCTGTCCTCCTGAATCTTGCGGAGTTGTAACTTTACACAGAGGTAGCTAAACTTTCTTTAGATTTGTAAAATACCACTGGAAAGAGAAAAATGCCTTAGCTATTGTGTTCTCATCGTTGCAAACATTAAATGCATGAAGGTTGCTTTTATATTTCTTGTAGCAGGCTATTTAGTAGTGTAATCATTGAAGTTCAATTTTTTGGGTGTAACAATGAAGACACTATGTGTATATTTCTGCTTATAGAAGGCTTACCTGTTTTTCTGTTTATGTATTACTTTACTTATATTTTGTTATCACTGCTAGCCAGCTCCCATTTTCAAAAGTATCCTAGGGCACATAGGCTGTCACATAAAGTAAAATAAACTATAAGATCAATGTCACGTGCCAAAAGCAAGCTAAATGACTGTTATGCATCTAGAACAGAAACAGTAGCATTTAAAACAAATTAATACAAGCATTAACATTATAAATCAACAAATATATACATTTTATAGATCATGTACTGAGGCTAAGAAAGAAGAGGATGTAACTTTAGTATAATGTATGGTGAAATTATTTACAGATTAACAGATTAGTTTATTTGCAATGGCATTTAATATACATATGTAGTAATGCAATCATGATAAAGTTGATGATTTAGAAACTATTCTGTAGTTAGCAAGCCTTGGATATAATTATTGCAACTAATGCTAAATGTGATCAGTACCCTTAAGTGACATGTAGAGTAATTACTGATTCTAAGACTTTGAAAAAATATATTGAAATTGTTAATTCCAGTGTTGCGTAACACTAACATAAGTGTCAATTATGTAATGGAAGAGAGGTTAGGCTGGGATGGTGAGTAGCATAGTTTTATGTAAAGATGTTAAGGTAATAAATTACTGCACATTATTTAAGATTATTAAATAGAAATGTAGTCACTGACTGAGAATAATATAATAAAATCATAAATTCACAGATATTCCAAGACTATTGAGTCTCATGACCATTTTTGTCTTTCCAATAACCTACCTCAGACCACAGTTCTTTTCTCCAAGAAGGTCGTACCACTGAATACCAGACTAGATGTGGGGATACTGATCCAGTCATCTATGTTATATTTAAAGTAAGATAGTGAGATACAGTTTTTAACATGCAGGAAAGTTTCTTCCAGAGTTTTGGAGGTGCTAGGTTATAAATCTGCCCCTCCACTTTGTTTTATTTATCTGCTGGTGGAGATTTAAATCTTTGGTTCCAATACTGCTGACGATATTCAATTTTCGGAGATACTGATGGACTGGAACAGCTGGGTTTCTAATGGCACACTAAGCAAGACCTTATACACTATAGCTCACTGTACTTATTGCAAGTGCCACGGCTTACCTCCCTTCAAAATTCTGTAAGGCCTGAATGAAGTGATAGCTGAAGGACATCAAGCCATTGTTTTCTTTTTTTATTTATTTATTTATTTATTTTTTTTGTTAAGGAATCTTTGTGGTCCTTCAAGTTGTTTGACAGGTGTTGTGAGATACATCCTGAAGGGGGTGCTGTGGTTAATAATTGGTATGAACAGTGCTGATTATAAGGGAGCGATTTTCTCTTTAATGATATTTCTTTGGCAATTAACAGTGCTAAATAAAAAGATTTCCTGACAACCGTTGTCATTTAATAGTTGAAAGAGTGAATTATCTACCCAAGTTCCTATATCCTTGACTACATTTTCATTTTCTAATGGAATGTTTTCTGTAAAGTTTGATGAGGAGAGGAGTTGTCAACCAAAAGCTATGATACTATACTTTTTAGCATTTAGCCTGAGTCCATTTTTTTAGTACACCAAAAGTTTACTAGGGTGAGTTCATTCTGTAGGGTTTAGGTGTCAGAGGATGACTTAACAACAATATTCAGTTTGTAATTGTCTGCAGACTTAGCTAGCCAGAGGTCTTGGCTTTCTCTTTGGACATTTGAGAAGTAAATGTCAAAAAGGACAGGTCCCAGCACCAAATCATGAAGGACAGTGCTGACCACTTTCATACTTTCTGCTGAGACACCTAA
>NC_056727.1:1093370304-1093437804 GCF_019279795.1 Protopterus annectens | reverse complement strand
GTGTGTTTGATTCTTGCAATGGCTTGACATAATGTTCAGGATTAGCTCTTTACTTACTGCTAAGACTTTTTTAATACTGTGTTTAAAGTAGTTGAAGTTGCACATGGCTTTGGTTGTACTTTTATTTGTAGTAGAAAGCAGTAGAAAACTTAATCTGGAGAATCTGAAGAAAGCAATGTTTATGGACATTCAAGAGACTGTCAGGGATGGAACAGAAAACCATGAAAGCAAATGCCCTAGAAATAAAGCAGGCCATACCTGTATAAATTCAGTCTTAAGCGTGTGCATATTTATGCATGCAAATAAACACACACATACAAATGCATATGTGTTCTTCTGTACTTCTATACATATACCTACAGGCAGCAGTAAAGTATTCAAGGATTGTTATTTAAATTTTTCCTTATTCACTGCTCATTTCCTTAGATGTGAGTACCAATATTTTAAAATAACTATAGTAATACAGTCATTTGAGATGTTACATGCTTGTGTGTGTGTATGTATGTGTGTATATCTATATATATATATATATATATATATATATATATATATATATATATATATATATATATATAATATGGTTTACTATTAAATGTGCGAATGCACTCCGTGCGAACGGCGACCCCATCGACGCGTTTGCGCGAACCGAAACACCGAAACCATTTCGATAGCGAACCGAAACCGCGAAACTCCGATGATCGACATTACCGGCCGCGCAACACCTCCACACCCATGCTACCATGGGTCGGATGGGGGCGAGGTTTTGCCGTTCGCACATCTGGGCGTCGGTGTTGTGACGTTCGCAGTTCCGCGTTCGGGCAATGCGCGTCACACAAAACGGGATCGACAATTTGATAGTAAACCATATAATATATATATATATATATATATATATATATATATATATATATATATATATATATATATATATATATATATATATATATATATATATATATATATATATATATATATATATATATATATATATACATATATATATATATATATATATATATATATATATATATATATATATATATACAGTGCACCCTTTGGCATCTACCAGACCAAGCATTTGCAAGATATGGACCAGCCACAGAGGTTCCCGTCTATGTCCTACACAGACCACCTCAAAGCCCTGTCCCTGTACCTTGTCTCCTACAAGCTACTGAGGGGCAATCTATGCTAACCTACAAGGCATTCTCCAGTTCTGATAGATCTGCTACACAACAGGAAAACAAGCAGTACTACAATTACCCAATCTAAGGATCTAAATCTCATCTGTGTCATAAACAAAACATATCGGAGGGAAAGGTATGTGGCTCAGAGATTACCTCTTCTCTGGATCAGACTCCCCATTCATGTGAAGCAGAGCTCTTCTCTGAGCCTATTTAAATGCAGTTTGAACCAATGGATGGGAATTTGCAAATTTACCCCTAGCTTGTTGCCTGTAGCCCTTATAGACAGGGGCAGTTTGTAGCTGCCCTAAGGCATAGCCATATATCAAAGCCATTCTACGCTGTGGGTGCTAATAATTGGGAAAACTATGACATGAATTGTTAGGTTTAAAATAGCTCAAGGGCTGTTAGCCTAATAGCCCCTCATGATCCTATGAAAATTAATCTAGAACTTGTGGAAGTTCATTTGCCCCAGTTTATTGCTGCCTGTAAGTATTTATATAGAAAAGTCTGGTGAGAGCAATCTTTTAATTCAAACATTTGAGTTTTCAATTGCATGTAGTTCACACTTATATATATATATATATATATATATATATATATATATATATATATGCCATTTGATTGAAAACACAAAATATTGAAAACCTATTTAATGCAGGGTTCTCCCACAATCCTTACTAATCATGTATAACAACTCCAGGATTGAACAACAGTGATGAAAGGACAAACTTCATTTTCAGTATTTTGTGTTTTTCACATTTTGTGTTTTTGATCAAATGGCATGTCTATTGTGTAATGAAATACCAACATGTAGCAATCAAATTATCCAAAACAGAGACCTAATAGCTGCCCCTTGTTCTGTGCTTATAAGTCATCCATGCTTTTGTTTGTAATCTTTCCTGAGCTTACTAACATGAATTTATTAGGCAGATGATAAAGCTGAGGTGGTAATTTAATCAAAATTCAGACATTTATTTTAGAAAGTATATTTATCTTGCTGAATTATATTGGACATAATATGTTTTTAGATAAGAATTTGAGCTTTTGTGGTATTCCTGTGGAAGTTTGGAAGCTAGGAGGAAATAAAGTGATAAAGATCTGGAAGGTTTTGTTTAACAGTATTTTAAAAGGAGGGGATCAACCAACATCTTGGAAAAAAGCCTGTAGTGGCTGTAATACCTAAAGATGGTAAAGACCCATCAGATCCAGCTTGATATAGGCCCATTTCATTTTTTTAAACCACTATTATAAAGTGTTTATATCTATAATGGCTAAAAGAATAGCAAAGGTGTTTCCAAAATTGATAGATACAGATCAATATAGTTTTGTGGAGGGGAGGCAAACATTTGATAAGATTAATGGAACAATGATGATCAGGGCGGCCACAGTGGTGCAGCAGTTAGCGTTGCCGCCTCACAGCAAGAGGTTCTCCGGTTCAATTCTCGGCTGGGGTGCCTTCTGTGTGGAGTCTGTATGTCCTCCCTCTGGTCGTGTGGGTTTCCTCCGGGTGCTCCGGTTTCCTCCCACATCCCAAAGACATGCAGTAGGTGGATTGGACACTCTAAATTGGCCCTAGGTGTGAGTGTGTGTGTGCCTTCTGTGGAAGGTTGGGCGCCGGGCTGGCAACTCGACACCGTAAAACTCCACTGCCAGTCATGAGCAGACAGATGATCCGCTGTGGCGAGCCCTATCCGGGAAAAGTCGAAAGAAGAAGAAGAATGGAACAATGATGATCCAGAGAGAAGCCCAATATAAGAAAATACTGCTGCTGTTGTTGGGTCTTGATGCAGTGAAAGCATTCAACAGAGTAAGCTGGGATTTTGTGAGTAGGGCAATGGAAACATTTGCATTCTCTGATACAATATTAAGGTTATTTAGAAGGACATATGAGAGATCAGAGGCAAAAATCAAAGTGGGAGGGTTCTTCTATGATAAGTTGTGTTTGAACAGTGGAACCAGGTAAGGGGTCCTCTTTCCAGTTTGTTATTTGTTAAATTTAGAACCACTGACAAAGAAAATAATGAACTTAGAAAGTCAAGGATATAACTGGAATGGTAATCAAGAAAAGTTAGCTTTATTTGTTCACAATATTACTTTATAACTGATAAAACCAGAGGATGGCATCTTAATCCTGTGGAACATCTTGAGACAGTTTTAAGCTTTTTCAGGATATAAAATTAATGAAGATAAAAGTATGGCTACAGCTGTAAGTTATGGACCTACAAATTAATTTGTTCAGAAATATCCATGTTATGGGGACATGATAAATTGAAGAATTTGGAGTATGGGTTAAAATGATTCTGTTATAGCAGCTAAGGATATGTGGGAAGAGACTAAACAAAATATAATATAAAAACTGAGAAACTGGAAGCTCTTGTCTATGGATATGGATAGCAAGATACAAGCAATAAAAATGTTTTAATCCCTTTAGTTCTATATACAGGTCAGGCATGTTTTTATCAACCAGAGGAGAAGCTGTAGATAGTAATTAATAAAGACTTGAAGGATTTTATCTTAGAGGGGAACAGGGCAAGAGTCAAGGGGAATAAGGTGATCCTCTCAATAGAACAAGGTAGTTTAGGATTACCTGATTTGAAGGGATATTTTAGAGTTACACAGTTAAGGCTCTTATTCACAACTGAAGCAGAATGTTACAATTCAAAGTGGAAAGGAATGATGATGCTGTGAGGGAGAAATTCAAAAATAAGGAGAGACTGGGATTTTGGGTGCAGAACCTTAAGGAGAATAACAACAGTGATATAAAATATTATATTCATAAAGTAGTATAAAGTATTCTAAGAACTAAACCAACACAGGAATGGAGAAAGGAGTTTATGCTGATAGGGATTACTGCAATTAGGGGTACAGATAATAGATAAGAGAGGGCTGGAATTTACTGGAGGAAACTGGCAAAGGAAGCAAGGTGCTGAAACAAATAATTAGAGAGGGAAAGGTAATAGAATGGGAAGATGCCAAGAAGACATTTGGACTGCAGACTAGAAACTGCCTTCCCTATCAGGTACTGATATTAGAGTATAGGTAAAAAGAAAAGGGTAGGGGAATCCTTAGTGAAAGTCCTGCACTGGTAGAGTTTTTAGTTGAATCTAGAACAGAAGCTGCTGTTAAGAATTGATAATTAGTGCTGCATATAAAATATTGTGTGATAACTATAGGAATCAATCAGAGGAGGGTAGAAAAGATTGGGAAGTGAGACTGACTAAGCAATTCACAAAGAAATAATGAGAGGACATATGTATGGCTCCCAAATATACACTAAGTGTACTCTAAGTGTACACAATCTATATTCAAGAACATCCCAACCACATTTTTTCCACTTTCTAGTCACTCAGAAATATTACACTAAGTTTATATGTAGTCTACACTTTGTGGTAACCTTTATGAATCCTCCTCTGTATTTAAAGCTGCAAGACAATCAGTAGGAACACTAAAATTAGGAGGAAGACGGTGTGAGTTATGCTTGTGTTGTCTGTTCACTTAGAACAGTTTGCACTTAGTGTACTCTTAGTGTAAGCGTTAATGAATCCTAGGGTTAGTATTTTTCCTTGGAAGTGTTTGCATAGGTATTTTTATACTCCAAGCAGACTCCAAAGAAGTATTCCTCAGGTAGACAGCAAATGTTGTGGGTGTGATAGGGAAGAATGGGGTAACTGGGAACATATGTTGTTAGAGTGTAATGAGTTGGCAGGCTTTAAAAATTCCCAGCAGAGTACTGTGCCAGAAATACTGGGGGAGCAAATAGCTGTAGGTAAGGAAATTATTCCTTTGACCTGGGACACAGAATCTAAATTGCCTAGACATATAGTAAGGCCTTGTTAAGTTTAATTCTGTTGGCTTCCAAAAAAGAAATTACTAGAAAACGTGAATCAAAGTCTGAAACAACTGTATTTGAAATACTGAAAATATTGTAAAAGAGACACAAAAACTGGAGGAGGAATCGTTGGAAACTGGAAGGAGCAAATTTCTTAGAAATAAATGGAAAATGTGGGAACAATACATGCAGAATACTGTACAGGAGGAGGAGTGAGGTTTAAGGAAAGGCATGATTTAACCAGTTTATATAATGTTAGATTGATTATATTGTACAAAAGAATACATGTGATGTATAATGTTTGTAACTGTGAACAAGTTAATACTGTTTGTTTTGTTTTGTTTAAATGTAAGTCTACCCATGTTACAAATTATAATTCAATAAAGATTTAAAAAAAATATAAACTTTTGTGAGAAATAAGATAAAAGAGACACATATGCGTTACTAAATAAGAAGTTATGGTATGACATAATGATAATAATGAAAACAGAATTATAGTCTACTGATTCTGTCCAAATTCTGCAACTAGCACAGAAACAGTTGCCCCTTACCTACCCCCTCCTCAGTCCTATGCAGATATCTTCCCCACTGTTGATGTACAGTGCATAACTACCTCAGACAGTGCTTTTCAGCACCATACACACTTTCTTTGAAGACGTATATTCAGCTCCCTATTGCAATGTCGACACTCGAAATGCTGAGAGCTGCAAAGCTGAAAAAAAGACTAAAAACAAAGGGGAAGGGCTAATCAATTTTACTTAAAACTTCTTTTTGTAGGGTGGGATAAGCCCTCACTGCCCCCCCATGTGCAGAAAGGGCAAGTGCCCCACACCCCGCAAATTTATATATACCAACTCCGAGATTGTCATACCTTGGAGAAAGGGGAAAATGCCATGAAATGGTACTTTGGACTTAGTATATGTAAGTCTGATCTTTTGGCTATTTAGTCTCCATGTTTTGAGACTCACTCGCTCTAGAGGGTTCTGACATTTCAAATGGTTACCAGTATAGCCATACGTTTACCTTGAATGACCACTTTTTTGTTACTACCCATGTTCCCTCTTCCCCCTCTGTTCCTTGTCTGCAATCTGACCTTTCCTTTCTCCCTAATACTTACTTTTAATTATATTATATACCATTTCTCTTTTCCTTCTAGTGACTTTATGGTCAGTTGTTTTATATGAATAAGTATTGACATTAAGCTAAAGTATTTTCATAAAGGATCATTGCAGAACATAGTGAAATATTTTGTTTGAAATTTTTATAGTGGTGGTAAAAATGAATAGCAGGTCACATTCAATAGCTTTTCCTCTCCTCATATCTCACTATCTCCGTTCTATTCATCATTTTAGTAAATCTGTTGCATGCTTTCTACCAGTCCAGTCTCTATTCCTCATTATGACTATTGGAACTGCATGTGGTACTCCAGTTGCAGGCTTACATGTCACATGCAATGGAAGGATTATCTAAACATCCTAGCATCATGTTGGCCACTATGTTGGAGATCAGCTTGCTCTTCTGTTGCCACTGATCAGATTTTGCTTTGAAGTAATCAATGTATATATTTATTTTATTCTCTAATAGTAGGTGCAATATCTGACACAAACATACCAGGCATGAGCTCTGTAACACTCCATTGCTTGTGGGGGCTTCTTTTCACAGCCAACCATGTTGTTTCCTATATAACTGTGTGTGTATGTGTGTGTCTGTGTATCTGTAAACACACACATTTATAACAGTTAAGAATTTGGAAATGTTACAGTTTGATGTTTGCTGACCCTCTTGGAGGATGCCGAGTATTGCATCACACCTCTGTCCATTTAGTCACTAGCAGATACTGAGTTATGACAACTAGTTACAAACATGCTTGCAGCTTATCTTAGATATAGTTACCAACCATGCAGTACATTGTTTAACTGACAAATTATCACCTCTTTCCTTCTTTAGCCAAGGGTGTTAGAATCATATGGTGAGAGGGACAAGCACCCCCTCATACACATTTCCATATTCATTATTATCTGCCCCTGCCTATTTAAATAAAAAAGAGAGAAAACAAACTAGTTTGTAGTTCATCAACTGTGCGTGAATTATCAACCACGTCACTAGGTAATACAATTCTGCATGGGAATTTACACTTTCAGATAGGTACATAGGTGTATACTAGGCTAACAACCACTAAGGCCCTTATAAGCCTAGCCTTACAACCCAAATATGATCCACAAATCTGATTTATATAGGGAATAATTTACTAACTTCCTATGTCCATCAGAGACACTAAGATTAAATAACTAAATGAACTGCACAGACAATTCATTTATTTGTGAATGAAGACAGCTCAGCTGTGAGGGTTAATCTGATGGTCTTGAATAGATCTGGATTGGCAGGGTGGGGCAGCTTCTTCAAGTAGTGGTAATGAGGGGGATTAGTGGCAAAAACTCAAACTGTTGTACCGCATTTTTTAGGAAGGAACAGAGCAGTAGAACTGGTTGTGTGTGTGTGTGTGTGTGTGTGTGTGTGTGTGTGTGTGTGTGTGCATGTGTGTGTGTGTGTGTGTGTGTGTGTGTGTGTGTGTGTGTGTGTGTGTGTGTGTGTGTGTGTGTGTGTGTGTGTGGTTGCCATTACTGCTGCCTACTGACTGGTGCTTTTTACTTTCTCGGCTTTGTTCCTATACTGTTGAGCATACCTGCACACACCCATTACTGCTAAAGAGAGAGTGGAGGAGTTCTGAAAATGTAAAAAGGTCCCAATCCCACCTTAGTTATTTCAGTGTGTAGCAATTAATGCTTTTCTACTGTTGACCACGCTGGCACAGTTCTGTGGACCTAAAGTGAGGAAGCAGCCATACAGGTAACTTCTGAGCAGCATAGTTTTCAAAGTCTAACTTCCAGAATCAAGGACAATTGAGGATTTTTTTTTAAATAGAGAAGATGACAGAATAGGAGAATGTAAATTACATGCAATTTCTGAAGCATAAGAAGTCAATAGCTCTAAGTGTAATCCTCCACCTTTCTCCCAAAATTGCCATTTTTATGAGGGGATTAGTAGGGACAGAGCAAATATTTAAGCTAATCTCATGGACATCTCTAAAAGTCAGGGACAGTTGAGAGTTCTGCTGAGTATTCATTTAAAAAATGACTTAGTGCAGGCAAGAAACATGAATAACTCCTTAAAGCATAATAAAACACAGATTTTCTACACTGCGTGAAAAGATTCTGCTGTTGTGTTTAAAAGATGTTATTATAGTTTCTTCCCTAGCTTAAACCCCCCCCCCCCCTTTACTGCATGTTGTCCTTTCCCCAAGTTTTTTCTTCTGGCCATGAAGACATAAAATTACTATTCTATTTTTTTGTGGTTTTAAAGACTGATCCCCAGATTCTCTATGCCTTGCATGGCATGTAGGATCAGTGCAGGAGCTCTAGCAGGCAATATGTCTGCCATGCGATCCAGGAACAGTCTGCAGGGGCGTGCACGAATGCCCCTGCACTAGTCCTGCACGGACTAAGCTCCTGTATCTAAATCACCCCATTTGCAGGAGAAATCCATGCAAATGAGGTGAATTTGTGATCCAGGAAGTTTGCAACCGGCTGTCCAGGACCAGTGCAATCTACAGAAATGTACTCGGTTAGTAACTGAGTACATTTCAGCAAAATCTAAAACAGAGCTGTGACAGCTCCAAATAAAGGCTGCATATCAGTTAGAAAGCATGCCAATGGCCAAGTGTAAGGCTACTGGCATTGCAAACAGCCATAAAAATAAAAAAAATCAACTTTCATTTTTTTTAGCCGATCTTGGGTGTTTAAGCATAGGGCAGCGGCGCACAAACGGGATCGGGGTGGGGGGATAACAAAATAAACCTAAATTAAGCATTCTAACTAAAATCACTATTCTGCCATGCAAGTCAATGGCAGGGAGAAGACAACATGGGCAGTGAGTAGTGGTTGCTAAGGGGAGAGGCTCAGTGTGAGACATGTAACTACGCATTAGCAGGCAATCCTATGCAAATGATGGGAATGATAGTGAATCCCAGTTTTCCCCAGCATGCTAGTCAGGTCCCAACAGTGTAAGATTAGGAATAGCTTGGTGCAACCCTAGGAGTTAGCTGGCATCATGGGGGGGGGTGTCAGGCATACTGTAAGTGGATTGGAGCCCTGTGGCTTGGGTGGGTGTTTCTGAATCTGCCTAGCACTCTTTACATTGCCTAAGCGGGTGCGCGCACTGCGCACTGGGTTTTAAAGGAAGAAGAAAAAAGTTAAACCAGGAAATAGCAGCACTGTGCACATCTGAGCACTCTGTTTTTGAGGTGCGCCCTCGGGCTTAATCAGGAAGGCAGTGGGAAGGGAAAATAGCAGTAGGAAGGTAATCAAGGTGAACTAGCATAGCTGGCAGATGAAATGTATCAGAATCAGCCAATTACACAGGCAGCAGCCCAGCCCAGAACACTACTATAAACTATGCAAACACCTTCCCCTCTGGTTTTTCCCACACTCTACACCACCAGTGTATACAAGCGGGGAACGTTTAACAAACAAACCTACAAAATAAGAGGGGCTGCAGCAGGCAACATAGAACAACATGTGCAAGAGGCTGAGGATGATGAGGATGTGAATGTTGCCAATCAACCCACAGTAAGGAGATGGAGAAGAGTGTACAGACCCAGGGTAACCTACCTGGGGCTACATGAGCTGGAGATAGTAGAGTGCTATAGGGTGGACAGAGACCTCCTACAGCAAATTGTTGAGCTGTGCTGGCCATACCTGACACACCAAACTGACCAAGGGAAACCCATCCCAATGGATACCAAGGTATGTGTAGGCCTGGGAATACTAGACACAGGTACCTCCCAAAGCTCAACTGGGGATATCATGGGGTACTCACAGGCATCAGCATCCAGAGTATTCCACCAGTTCCTGGATGCCATGTCAGCACATGCCAGTGAGCAAGTATATTTCCTCAACACCCGTTGAGGTGTTGGCCAGCAATATGCATCTATTCCACCAAATAGTAGAATACCCTGAGGTAGTGGGTGCTACAGACTGCATGCACATATGCATCAAAGCACCGTCCAGTGATCAGGGTAGGGCCTACATCAACTGCAGGGGCTTCCCCACCATCAACTGCCAGGCTGTCTGTGATTCCCAGTGCATTATAATGAATGTGTGTGCTGGCTGCCCTGGAAGCTATCACGATTCCCACAGTTGGCATCTGACGCAGCTGTACCAGAGATTTGCCATTGGGGACATCCCCTACAGTCACCTAGTGGGAGATGCTGGTTACACACTGGAGCCGTGGCTGATGACACCCATCAGAAATGCACACACACACCTGAACAAGAACGCCATAATGAGGCACATGCACTGACCAGACTCATAATAGAGCATGTGTTTGGGATGCTCACAGTTCCAGTGTCTGGACACATCCGGTGGAGCCTTGCAGTACTCACCAGCTACATGTACCCAAATTGTTATGGTATGTGCCATGCTACACAATATGATCTTGCGGAAACAGCTGCAGCAGGAACAGCATGGGGCAGGGCCACACAGCCCCCCACCAATGCCAAGGCCTGCACAGGCACAGAGTGACTCAGAGGAGGAACAAACTAAGCCTGCCTCAGTAGGCAGATGGAGGTGTGCCCAGTATACCGAGGCCATGGCAAATAGACAACGCATAGCACATACACTGACACAGTAGGGACCCAGGGAATGACATCTCTCTCTGACTTGCACATACAGTAAAAGGAATGCCAAACATGACACTACCTGTGCTCAGTCATGTGTAGAGAGTGTACTATGTGCATCCGACATAGGCAGCTCTCAAGCACCATCCAAAATCCTGGCACACCCACAAGGTAAGTCAATCAACCTACCAATTGCCAAATGGAGTAGAATGTGTCGTTACCTGTATCTATGTTATGGATGTGAGCATGCAAGGGAATTGGGTGGCTGAATGTTATGTGAGCAGAAAGTAGACACCCATAGTGGCACCATGGCATCTGTAACACATACTGGAGTCACCATAGTAGCCAGTACTACACAGGGTGACAAAACCCACTGCAGGAAATGTGCTGGGCGACATGTGTGTCCCTATGACTCACACATGCCAGACAGGGAGGTTCACATACCCAACAACAGTCTCAGCCAGCAGAACAGGTGTAGTAAAACCCAAACAGAGCCTGTGCTATGGCCTCTGAATGATGGCTATGGGTAAGCTTTCCCCCAAGCCTACACAGACAGACTACAGCAGGTCAGGCAGTTGGATGTTAGTTCTGAAGGGTAGAAAGTCAGACACTAATATGTAGGGCAACCAAAGCTAAGATATGTAGTCCACTGGTATGCCTCTAGTCAGCATGATAGGTAAGAATACAGAATGAAATGGAGAACCTGACATACCAGTACAGTCATAGCAAATGTGTACAAGTGTCAGGTGTGCCCCCCCATCCTACATAGTAATGTAATAACAATCAGGTGTGCCCCCCAATCCTGTGTAGAAATGTAGAAATCGTCAGGTGTGCCCCACCATCCTACATAGTAATGTAATAACAGTCAGGTTTGCCCCCCAATCCTGTGTAGAAATGTTGAAATAGTCAGGTGTGCCCCCCCATCCTACATAGTAATGTAATAACAATCAGGTGTGCCCCCCAATCCTGTGTAGAAATGTAGAAATAGTCAGGTGTGCCCCCCACCCTATGTAGTAATGTAATAACAGTCAGGTGTGCCCCCCAATCCTGTGTAGAAATGTAGAAATAGTCAGGTGTGGCCCCCATCCTACGTAGTAATGTGATAACAGTCAGGTGTGCCCCCCAATCCTGTGTAGAAATTTAGAAATAGTCAGGCGTGCCCCCCCATTCTATGTAGAAATGTAGTAACAGTCAGGTGTGCCCCCCCAATCCTGTGTAGAAATGTAGAAATAGTCAGGTGTGTCCCCCCCCATCCTATGCAGAAATGTAGTAACAGTCAATGCCAAATGATCGATGGATACCCTGCAGAAATAGCATGCTACCTGTAGGTGTACAACACAAAGGTTAGCACTGCAGTACAAACTACCTGGACTTGATCCACACATTCAGTACAGATGGGCATACTGGGCATGTTCACACACTTAGAGAAATGAAGGCAATGTCAGTCAACAACATACTGAAAAGTCATACTGGGCATGCTCACACACTTAAACACATGAAGGCCATGTCTGCAAACACCAGTGGACCAGATATATCTGGCAGTCACAGATGCTACTGCAGACACTCCTCAGTATGCATCACTCATGCTTTGCACACACAGTGGATAGGAATACAAACATATATGTAAGGACAACACACTATAATAAGCTAAAGGTAGACATACATAGATGTGTGGAAGAGGGTGACTGTGACAATGAGCCACCCAGACTTGTCCCACCCAGCACATACCACAACCACATGAGTTTCAGATGTCACTGACTGCAAATACTAGCCACCGGTATCTGTCAGTATACATGTACCTGTGAAATATGACCCTGTGTGTGCCCGCATGTGGTGTGTCAACCTCTAGATGAATGGGTTATGGCCCATACACACACACTGCCCTCCCCATAGCCCTACTTTGATAAGCCTGCTGAGGTCATCCACTGTGAAATTCACCTTTGGGAGAGTTGTCACCCAGTAATTTCCGTGGCGCATCTCATAACTGCATACTGCTGTAGTGTGAAAAACTAGTTAGGTAGGAGTTCCAATCCCAGACATGGCAAGTGTGTATGTGTGTGTGTGTGTGAGTGTGTGTGTGTGTGTGTGTGTGTGTGTGTGTGTGTGTGTGTGTGTCTGTGTGTCACACTCTCTACAACTGAAAGGCTCTACTTTGGTAAGGCTGCTGATGTCATCCATCTCTGGGAAGGTTGCAGCCCAGTAATCTCTGTAGCGCATGCCATAACTGTGTACTACTGTAGTGTGATAAAATTGTTAGGTAGGAGTTATAATCCCATACTTGGCAGGTGTGTGTGTCTGTCTGTGTAGAGAGCAATGCTTTTTAGGGTAATCACACTCCCTACAAATTAATGCTCTACTTTTGGCAAGGCTGCTGATGTCATCCACCTAGAAATATACCTCTGGGAAAGTTGTAGCCCAGTAATCTCTGTAGTGCATCCTATAACTGTGTACTGCTGTAGTGTGATAAATTAGTTAGGTAGGAGTTCTAATCCCAGACTTGGCAAGTGTCTGTGTGTGTGTGTGTGTGTGTGTGTGTGTGTGTTTGTGTGTGTGTCTGTCTGAAACTGTCCGTGTAGAGTGCAATGCTTTTTAGGGTAGTCACACTCTCTACGATTCAAATGCTCTACTTTGGCAAGGCTGCTGATGTCATCCACCTAGAAATACACCTCTGGGAAGGTTGTAGCCCAGTAATCTCCATAGCACGTACTATAATTGTGTACTGCTGTAGTATGATAAATTAGTTAGGTAGGAGTTCTAATCCCAGACTTGGAAGTGTGTGTGTGTGTGTGTGTGTGTGTGTGTGTGTGTGTGTGTGTGTGTGTGTTTGTGTGTGTGTGTGTCTGATTCTGTGTAGAGAGCAATGCTTTTTAGGGTAGTCATACTCCATACAATTCGAATGCTCTACTTCGGTAAGGCTGCTGATGTCATCCACCTAGAGATACACCTCTGGGAAGAATGTTGCCCAGTAATCACCATAACACATGCCATAACTGTGGTAGGGTTCTATTCCCACCCATGGCAGTTCTAGATGTTTTGTGTGTGTTTCAATGTCTGTGTAGGGAGCAATGCATTTTAGCCTAGCCACACTCACTACAATTCAAATGTCCTACTTTGGCAATCCTGCTGTGTAGGGAGCAGTACATTTTAGGCTAGTCACACTCAGTACATGTCAAATGCCCTACTTTGGCAATCCTGCTGATATCATTCACTGTGAAATACACCTTTGGGGAAGGAGTTCACCAGTAATCCCTGTGGTGCGTCCTATAACAGCTTCATGCTGTAGTGTGATATAGACCTTTGTTAGGGGTCCTATACCCACACATGTTGGTTGTGGATGTTTTGTGTGTCAATGTCTGTGTAGGGAGCAATGCATTCTAGCCTAGCCACACCCACTACAATTTGAATGTCCTACTTTGGCAATCCTGCTGATGTCATCCAATGTGAAATACACCTTTGGGGAAGGAGGACACCAGTAATCTCCGTGGTGCCTACTATAACTGTGTAGTGCTGTAGTGTAATAAACTAGTTAGGTAGGAGTTTTTATCCCAGACTAGACAGGTGTGTGTGTGTGTGTGTGTGTGTGTGTGTGTGTGTGTGTGTGTGTGTGTCTGTGTTTTTAACTTGTATCCTGTGTGGAGGTGGATGTGAGTGTGTAACAGCTGGGCCCAATGTGGAGTGGGTTTTGCAAATTTCATGTATGGTGGCCCTAGTATATATCACAATGTCGACCATACAGGATAACAGATGTGAAACAGCCAAGAGGCTGGGTGCAAATCCATACCCATTTATGTGACATCAAGGCCAGGCAAACAAAGTTAGCAACCCTGGTATTAACCAGAGAACACTCTCAACCCATGTCACATACACACACACACTTGCCTAGGCAACAGCCGCTTTGTTGGTAGTACACTGCATATTGCCCACTAATAGTAACTATGAAGTGATTGTAGTAGCCTACAGAGGGCATGACACTCTGTCCATCTGTCCAATAGGCACATACATGCAGACAGTGCACCTTCCCCATGTTCCCCACTGGACACCTGCAGCACCTGTGGTGCCATCAAATGTGATCCACAAAGGACATACCATGCCTGAAAACATGCCCTATATGGACAAATGCCACTGACACCAGGGAATGCTGTTAGCATGATATCAATGTGGGTGCAGGGTAAACCTGCTGTCCATTACCAGTTCCTGCCACATGAGGCCAGGACTGGCACCTCTGATGATAATCTGTGTACACAACATGAGCCAGACACCCCAGGTACAGTTCCACATGTCACTGTACATGCATGTGGGAGGTGTGCACATCACAGACACCGTCCTCATCATGGACTAAGGAACACATACATGGCAAGCAATGCACAGCATTGACCGCACACAATAGTCTGAGGGCTCCACAACATGTAACCTATGTGGCACATCCAATAACTGCATAAAATGTGATAGCATTACATAGTTGTCTGGGGTTTGATATCCTGAGCTGGTAGGTGTGTGATGCAAACATGCTTATGTTTTACTCTTCCACCCCTCCATGACTTGTCTTTGCCTCTGTCTGCCTCTCTCACTCCCTCTCTGGTGGATGTGGAGACCTACACCTGCTTTGCTTTGGCAGCAGCATGTGTATTTTAAGTGATGCTCATAGTCAGCTGATGGCCAAATTGTAGCCCTCCTCTAGCTGATTGCATGTGGAACAGCTGTGGTAACATTCCCATAGCCAATTGCATGGAAACACACTCCAATATCTAGGAACATCATGTTGGTGTTGGGCCTTTTCATTCACTGTGAGCAGGAACTCGATCTGTTGTTTGGCAAACAGCATCTCAGATGGATTGGAGATTTACATCTAACAACATGCACTGTGGAAACAGGGCAACACACAGGAGGGGGGATGTTCCTGACCTGACTACAGACTGTAAGTGATGCTATACTGCATTTGGAGTAATGCTGGTTTAACAGGGTGTGTGTGGATATGGCTGCCCTACATGTTGTAATACCTGCCATGTCAGTGCTATGTTTATGAGGAATCCCCATCTGTAGGGTCATCTGCAGACTGGGCAGTGTGTGGTGGCTTTGGTTTCATGTGTTCCCCACAGAGCATCTATCTGTGAACTACAGAAGGTAGTGTGAGGATTGCGGTCTGTAGATGGTGAAAGCCATGACAGTTACTGACTTCATATCCCTCATAGGACATATGTTGCAACAAATCCTGTTACAACAGTAAGTATATGAAGTTATCACAGTAACATGTCAATATTGGCCCTGTGTATGTGCTTTCAGCCACAACTCTGTCAACCTCATGCATTAAGAGGTGCATATGTGCTGTACACCATAATTAGTGTCATCATATCTGATAACAAGCCAGTGAGATATCAGACTGCTACACATTATGTACAGTAGGGGTTATATTTGATGAAATAACCTGGACATTCTGTGGTTGTGTGTACAGTACTGAGGTCTGTGTACTTATGGTGAATGTCGACAGTGTGTGTTTTGTTAATATGTATTTTGGCCTGTGTACAGACTGGTAGATTTCATTGTTCTTGGTCCTGTCCTATCTAATGTTACATGCTGCTCCACTGTATGTTACCGTATTGGCTTTCAAGTTTATAGGGCCATACACACATGTCCCATACCACAGACAGGCATCAGACCACACTGTGTAGCGGCCCAGTACATGTGGGGTTAGTGTGTGAGTGGCACATATGAGGATGGT
Source organism: Protopterus annectens (assembly GCF_019279795.1). Lineage (NCBI taxonomy): Eukaryota > Metazoa > Chordata > Ceratodontiformes > Protopteridae > Protopterus > Protopterus annectens. Next base: position 1,093,421,401 of record NC_056727.1, on the reverse strand, counting down.
GTTGAACAGATAGTCCATATACTGTAATATTATGCTAGCTTACCATATGTGGCTGTGTTTACATTGGTTGTGGTTATGCACTTTCACTCAAGTGTATCTTGCCCTATGCTGTGACATGCCTGTAGAGCTTGATATATATGCAGGTACATGTGCGTTCCCCCATAGGAGATGTAGGCCAGTGTTGAGCCTGTCTGGCTGCCTTTTCTGTGTTCAGAGCTATCCAGACCTTGCTGTGGTAGAGGGAAGTCCTACTGCTTACCAGTGGGAGTGGTGAGCATTGTACTGCCTATCTAACATTAGAGGAGTGGTTCCCAGCTCTGAAATGGTAATTTTATTAGCCATTATTTTTGGCTGATTTCTATCCCTGTCAACTTTCTGGCTTAAAAATGCACGTGTTTGCACATTTTTGACATTGTATTAAACTATTCTGGCTGCCAGAAAGTCTGCTCTTCAAATTTTCCCTTACAACTAGCTGGTTTCTCAGTAGTAGCACTAAAATCTCAACCCCTGTGACTAACACTTGTTCTAGAACCTGCTGGAAAGCAATAGGAAGCCTTAAACTGATACAAGCACTCAGCTCTCCTTGTTAATAAGGAGAAATTAATTGTAGGCACTAAGCCTATAATTGCAAAGTACCTTGCAAAGGTAAGGGAAAACAGCTCTTGTACTTTACAAAAAAAGCACTTAAACAGGCATGTCCAATGGTCAGCTTCCGGTGATTTCTCCTGTCCACCTGGTGAATCTGGGCATAATGGGGTAATGCAGCAACTGCCTCATGTACACAGACAACCCTATCCTCCTACCACCCAACACTACAACCTGTGAGAGATGCACTTACATAGCCAAACTGTAAGCAAAGCTCTCCCCAGCCAAGATTGGTCTAGACAGTCAGGAGGAGAAGGTTAACACATGCACTACACCTCAAGTAACATATAGCCCTTCAAAACCCACACCATCAACACCCACACATATCAACACTAAACCCACATATGTGGAGGCCCTTAACATTAACCTGCCCAAGCAACAAAGACCTCTGAAGCTGAAACGCAAACAAACACCAGTCACAACCAAAGTGACACATAGCTCACAACACCAGTGTGCCACCCAACAACAGCAACTAAGGCAAGACTACGCACCCAACACTTTAGTCATAGGTGACTCTATAGTCAGGCACACTGATGTCCCACTCACCAGGCTGAACAAGGAGAAAATTACAGTCAGCTGCCTGTTGGGTGCCAGGATCCACCACATAATGCATGCATTTAAGTCACTCCATAACAAATACAAATACGACTCTGTCATTGTCCATGTTGGAGTGAATGACTTGAGAAGTACCTCCCTGGACTACATGAAAAGAGACATGGAAGAGCTCTCGGATCATGTGGCCCAGGCAGGTATGACCCTAGCCCTGAGCAGCATCCTGGCTTTGCCCAGAATGATACCACAGTACAAGGACAAAATGATTGACTTCAACAATTGACTAAGCTTCTGGTGTCATTCAAAGGGGATCCAGTATCTGTCTGCCTGGGACGACATGATCGACAAACCATGATGCTTTCAAGTACTAAGCAGCACAAACCAGGAAATAATATCAGGATTCACAGCAATAGGGCAACACACAGAAGTACCACAGAAGTCACAGGAAAATAAAGTTAAATTTAAGTTGAATTTAATGAAGTGCTTTTCGTCTGTGGTGTACACAGACTTCCTCAGACAAAAAGTATTACAAACTACATTTAACTGAACAGCAGCTTAAATATCCAGCAGTATTAAGTCAAAGGTTCAATTAACCAATCAGGCACACCTTGAACCATGAATAAAAATTTAAAGTTAAAACGCAAGCTCACAGGACTTGGGTTCAATCACTCACATTATATTAAAATTAAAAATAAAACTAGACAATCATAAAATCATAAAATCTCTATCATTTAGATGATAGGCTAACAACTGGCTGATTTTATGATTGTCTATTTTATTTTTAATTTTAATATAATGTAATAATTAATATAATGTGAGTGATTGAACTCAAGTCCTGTGAGCTTGCGTTTTAACTTTAAATTTTTATTCATGGTTCAAGGTGTGCCTGATTGGTTAATTGAACCTTTGACTTAATACTGCTGGATATTTAAGCTGCTGTTCAGTTAAATGTAGTTTGTAATACTTTTTGTCTGAGGAAGTCTGTGTACACCACAGCTTCATTAAATTCAACTTAAATTTAACTTTATTTTCCTGTGACTTCTGTGGTACTTCTGTGTGTTGCCCTATTGCTGTGAATCCTGATATTATAAACCATGATGCTTTGCCAGAGATGGTCTGCACCTGTCACCCCTGGGATTCAGGTTACTGGCTAAAGCTCTTGCCACCCCTATAGTGCCTTTTTTAGGCAAGGTTCAAAGGACAAACCACCACCGTAACAGATACAAGCATGCAATATCTGAAGGTAATGCTACTCAATGCTAGAAGTCTAAACCTCAAAATGCACTCTCTTGAGGCACTCCTAAAAATGGAGAACATCGATATCTGTGCAGTAACTGAGACCTGGTTCAAGGCTCCAGAGACCACCCCTGCAATACCAGGCTACAACTCTTACCAAACTTTTCGGCCACGAAACCAAGACCAAAACACTAAAGGTGGAGGAGTGTCTATATTCACCAAGGATATTCACACCTCCAGGTTAGTTGCCCAACACAATGCATCTGAAATTCTCCATGTGCAACTAACACTAGGTAAGACTGCAATACAAATTGTAGCTTGCTACAGATCCCACACCATGCTCCACGATTCCCACTACACCTTTCTAAACATACTGGAAAATATTAAGATACAACCAAACACCCTAATACTGGGTGATTTCAACTACCCTGCCATTAACTGGGAAAACTACTTGGGTACTAACACATTTTCCCAACGGTTCTTGGAATTCATAAATACCAATGCTCTGGATCAAGTAATCCATTGTCCCACCAGGGGCTCCAATATCCTAGACCTGGCCATTACCAACATGGGAGATAGATGCTCCACACCAGTGGTCACCCCCTCATCGGTCAGGTCTGACCATAAGTAGATCACCCTTGACATCCACATCCCACCACCCAGTAAGGAAACCTCCGTAAAAAACTTCTCCAAAGCCAACTTCATGCTACTCAAGTCAGAAGTGACAAACTTCATGACACCCATGCAGACGGGAGCTGAAAGTTTGACTGCTAAATACTACACTAAGGCACTGTATGAGCACATCCACTCTTGCATGAATCGTGCCATCCCAAATAGAACCAAGATGCTCTCCTCCAAAAAAAGGAAGCCAATCTGGTGGTCCCCTGTCATAAACAAACTATACAACAGGAGGAAGAAACTGTTGCCGAAAAGAGGAAAATCCCAGGATGCAAAAAAACTGCCTTACCTGCCTCAGTAAGAAGCTGAGATCCCTCATAAAATCCTCCAAAGCTAGTTACAAAAATAAAATTGCCAAAGATTCTAAAGACAACCACAAGACATTCTATAGTTATGTCAAGAATCTAAATGGCAATGCTCAGATCTGCTCTGAGCTACAACAGAATGGCATTAAATATACTGATCCCAAGGATCTTGCCAATATCCTGGCAGATCGATTTAGTGCCAACTTCACCCCCCCCTCACTCCCTAAAGATTGCAAAATTCTGGTAATCACAGCCACACAGGTAGAAACCGCACTCTCCAAAGCTAAAAATACAGCATCCATGGGACCAGATGACATCCTGGACTGTGTACTACATGAACTACAAAATGAACTGGCACCTCACCTAAGTGTCATGTTTAATCATAGCCTCACCTCAGGTTTCGCGCCCATGGAGTGGCGCACAGCTACAGTTATCCCACTCCACACGGGGGGGATCCACCTTGGATCCCAGGAACTACCATCCCATCAGTCTGACGAGCTTGATCTGCAAGGGCATGGAACGCGTTATCATGGAACTTATAAACAAAGACATTGGCAACCTTCAAACACTGGACCCCACCCAGTTTTGGTTCGTAAAGGGCCGATCTTGTCTCCTGAACATGATTGACTTCTTTGAACCACTCTCCAGAGCTGTGGACAAGGGTAAGATGGTCCACACAGCCTATTTGGACCTCGCCAAGGCCTTTGACACCATCCTCCACTCTGGAATCATAGATAAACTTACTAAGCTGGGCATAAATCCCTACATCACTCGATGGGTTGCCAACTGGCTTACTGACAGAATCCAGACTGTAAAAGTAGCCAACTTCAAATCCAGCTCCAGACAAGTGACAAGTGGAGTACCTCAGGGTTCAGTCCTGGGACCGCTCTTGTTTGGCATCTTCTTCTCTGAAGTACAGGCCAACACTAAGGGACTCTGGCTAACAAAGTTCGCAGATGACTGCAAACTGGGAGCCATTATTGAATCCCCAAATGATGTGGATATTCTACAAAAGGGCCTTACAGAAATAGATGCTTTTTGCCAGAGCCATGAGCTCAAGCTTAATGCCAAGAAATGTAGTTATCCTCTTTGGGAAAAAACATGTACCCATGAATTACCACATAGGTGGCAGTACACTAAACACTGAAAGTGTGATGAGGGACTTAGGGACACAGGTGGACAATGGTCTCACCTTCGATAATCACATTGTCTCAACAGTCAGGAAATCCTTCTATGTGGCACACCCCATCACTAAGGGCTTTTCATTCAGAAAAAAAGGAGGGCATTGTTCCACTGTACTCATCCCTCATTAAACCCATTATATACTACAATGCCCCATTTTGTATGTACTTTACAAGACATCTGCAACAGCTGGAAAGGCTGCAGAAATACCCCACTAAAGGAATCACAGGCCTAAAGCAGATGCCCTATGCTGACCATCTAAAAAAACTCCAGTTATACTCTGTGGCATATCGTCTACTCAGAGGTGATCACTTTTTAACATACAAGTCCATGTCAAACCCTGAGCTGTTGGACATGCTCCACTTAAAGAAATCCCAATCCCTCAGAGCCACATGCTCCAGGGATCAAATCTTGTCATCACAATAAACAAAACATGCTGGAGGGATAGGTTCCTGACCCAGAGACTCCTCATACTCTGGAACAGACTGCCCATACATGTCAAGCAGAGCACCTCCTTGGCCCTCTTCAAAAGGAACCCTGATGACTGGATGGAAGATAGGAAATTCACCCTGGGAATCACGTCAGTCACCCTGCTAGACAGAGGTCCAGGGAAGTAAATATTGTGGGAAGAAATATCCAGAGAATTGCTATGGCTAGGCTTGTATAGGCCCTAGGGCCAATAGCCTAGTACCATCCTATGAACCTATGAACCTATGAGCCTGCACAGTGCTTTGTTACATGCCTAGCAGCTTAGTGTACTTACCCAGTGAGATGTCATGTCCAGATACTTGCCAGATGTACTGCTGCTGGGCCTCCCTTAACATTCATGTATGTCAGACAGAGCAGTGGGATGCTGTACAAATGTATGTCAATATCTAGTGGGTAGTATGTGGCCATGGCATCTCTGTACCAGCAGTTATTATGTGTCAGGACAGACAGGGGTGTGTGAATGCATAACCTTTGGGGGCAAATGTATACCAGTCATTATGTGTTATACTCATCTACATGGCTTTTAACATCCATATTGTCAGGCTTGGTCCACATGTTTTGCACTAAGGGGTTCTGTGTATACATCTGGACTGTCCAGAGTGTGTCGGAATGTCCACATATATTGGCCGATATCTCTGCTGTAGTCCACAGGAGCATTACGTGCTAGCAGCGGTACTCTACTATGATGTCCTTAGGATGTCTGTCAGTAGCCAATGGTGCACATGTGAAAAGCAGATGTGACCTCCCACACACACACCATGTCTGTGAAGACAATCCCTATTACAGTAGCAATAGTCTACTAATATTCCTGCTATACATACCTGACATCCCCTTGCACTACGAAGTTGGGGCTATAGGTGCTGAGGTAGGGCTACACACCATGTTCAGGACATATGGTGAAATATATATGTATATATAATTATCCAGATATCTATATAGATGTTTACACATATACATATCAACATATATAGATGGGTATGTATATGTACATAGATGTACATATGCACACCCAGATATATGCATATACAAAGCAATATATGTCTACACATATACAGATAGTGATACACATGCACATATACATATGGATATATATCTATATATATATATATATATATATATATATATATATATATATATATTGACAGTAGTAGGTATAGCAGAATAGATATGTATGCACATATAGTTATAGATATCTACATATTTACCAACATAACTAGGCATATCTGTACACATAGGATATGCATACATATATAGCTATATACACGTATATCTATATATACACATATATGTACATCTATATATACACATATGTATATATACATATGTGTATATATATATATATATATATATATATATATATATATATATGTACATACGAAGAGATGTACACATGGCCATATATACGTAGCACTATACAGATGTATGGCCATATATACCTATATATATATATATATATATATATATATATATATATATATATATATATATATATATATATCTGCCTACAGACATATATATATAGATATATATATATATATATATATATATATATATATATATATAAAACTATGTCCGTATATACCTACATAGATATATATATCTGCTTACATATATGAAACTTGCTGTGTATATGTAGGCATATAGGTGTAGACATATATATGTGTTGATGTAGACATTTGCATGTATATATGTTCATATATATTTATATGTATGTATGTATATATATATATATATATATATATATATATATATATATATATAGATATATAGATATGTTGTATCTGTTTAGATATTAATATATTTACACACACACATACATCTAAATGTTGGAATATATTCTCTGTACTGTTGCATGACTGGGCTGGATGATATGTTTTTGAAAACATCAGTGTTATGTATATGTGGCATGGCTTAGTGGTAAATCACTTTGTCTATGGTGTGCAGGGTCCTGGGTTCAAACCTTGCAGAGGCTGTTTATTTTGTTGCTAGGCAGAACACGGGCCATTGGATACAGAGTGATTAAGGCACTTTAAAGCAGTTGTAAGTGGGTTTGTGCGGATTTGCATGGAGGTAAGCACAGCTAACTTCCAGTTACAGTTTCTTATACTCTGTTAGCTTCTGAATTGCTTAACCTGTGTAGGCATTGCTTACCCCCATGCAAACAGGCTTAAACCCACTTACTGTTGCTTAAACGTGCTTACTCCTGCTTACCCTCGCGCTAATTTCTTTAAAAGAAAAGAAAAAGGGGTCGCTAGGTAAGTGGTGAAAAAGAGGTAAAAAGAGGAAAAGACAGTAGTGAAAATAGCCAGGGATATGCAGGAAGGGTGTAGGGAAGGTCCACAGCTGCCCATTTCTTCTACAGCAACAACTTTGCATATGCACTGAATTTGGAGGTAGATTTGGACACTCAAACCCCTGGGAGAGGGGTGAGGACAACAATAATAAGTTGTGATGCCAATTAGACTGACTTACATGTGTCCAGTGGACACGTGTGCAAAATGAACAGCTATGTATGGGGCGAGATTGTTTTCTGGGAACAGATTGCCCTTTTTTTTTCCGGTGAGAGTGGGATGTTTTGGAGGGGTAGTAGGTATATTTGAGGAGGTAGGTTGGGTAGGTTAACAGACAAGACAAACAAGATGCATGCAGGGGTGGTATATAACACATGTGGGGGGTAAACACCTTGATGGGAAGGGGTGTTGGGATATCAGAAGCCCACAAGCCCCCTAGTGGTAACAGTGGGACTGAGGTTCCCACCCATAGGCAGTCACCACTGCACCTTCACAGCCCCGAAGGTGGCTGTGCTGGGGGATGAGTCGCAGAGTCAGGCTGACTCTCTAATCATCAAAAAAACTCCAACACGTAGCAGAAAGTAAACGCCAACCGCAGAGATGGAAAATCACAACACTTTATTCACATGTCCTGGTACCTCGGCAATTCGCCTTCAATGGAACAATACATCAAATTAAACCCATCTCCTTAAATACAAACACGTTAAACTCATTATTCTATCAACCAATTATGAAATAATTGGTAGAAACTTTTTTCCCTCCTTTTTGCTTGATTACTTTACACAACATTTAAATACCATTTTTCATAGAAATACCCATAAATATGCTATTTAAATACTAATCTATCGATAATCCACATTATCCAACATTTAAACTATACAATGTAAATAAATAAATAAGTGAGTAAATATAAATCAATGAATAAATAGTAAAGACTACTCCAAACATTTCATGTTATACTTGGAATAACATTAAATAATGCTAAATATTTTAAATGCAAAATATCAAATGCAAACTTTCTCATAAAGCAAGACAATTCATAAAACATCATATAATATTTCATAAAGATAAACCTACTTTGGTCAAACTACCAGAAAGATCAAGGTTCGCATTTTGGAACATTTGGGAGATGTGAGAAGGGAGAATTTGGACAGTCCTGTGGCTTTCCACTTCCACTTTGTTAAGGTTCATAATGGCAACACTGAAGGATTTATTTTCAGTGTTTTAGCCAGACCACATTTTGATGGTGGAAATTTTAAGACAGAACTTAACAAGTTAGAACATAAGTTGATTCTCAATTATCACACTTTATATCCGGGGGGCTTGAATTTAGATGTAGGTTTATCTTTATGAAATATTATATGATGTTTAATGAATTGTCTTGCTTTATGAGAAAGTTTGCATTTGATATTTTGCATTTAAAATATTTAGCATTATTTAATGTTATTCCAAGTATAACATGAAATGTTTGGAGTAGTCTTTACTATTTATTCATTGATTTATATTTACTCACTTATTTATTTATTTACATTGTATAGTTTAAATGTTGGATAATGTGGATTATCAATAGATTAGTATTTAAATAGCATATTTATGGGTATTTCTATGAAAAATGGTATTTAACTGTTTTGTAAAGTAATCAAGCAAAAAGGAGGGAAAAAAAGTTTCTACCAATTATTTCATAATTGGTTGATAGAATAATGAGTTTAATGTGTTTGTATTTAAGGAGATGGGTTTCATTTGATGTATTGTTCCACTGAAGGCAAATTGCCGAGGTACCAGGACATGTGAATAAAGTGTTGTGGTTTTCCATCTCTGCGGTTGGCGTTTACTTTGTGCTATGTGTTGGAGTCTTTTTTGAGATTTTTTGCTTTGGTGTTTCGTTATGACTCTCTAATCATGACACGTGGCACTCGAGCTGGCGTAAAAGATCACCAAACTGCTGGTTGATCTCTCTACTCACCATCACCCCGACCTGGTGACGGGTGACAGATGCCTGTCCACGCCCACTTCCATGGGGGGGACAAACCCATTCCCTTGAGGCGGTTCCACCCAAAGGTGGTGCAGGACCAATGGGCAGAGAGGTCCAGGGTTGAGCTCCAGACATGCTGGTGCCTGGTGCCATGGCCAACTGAGGTGAGACAGGTGGGACCGCTGGGACCAACCTTCCCAAGTGTGCTATAGTGTTTAAATGGCATCATCATATGTGAGTTAGTAATAGTCAACACATTCCAGGGTTAGGTATAACAGCATGCATAGATATTCCCATTAACCCAGACACCAGATACGGAACAGTTGCATAGCAAACAGAACACATGCATATATGGGACCACAGTGGTAATAAGTACAGCATGCAGGTACATTGATGGCACTATGCCACCAATGTTGGAATAATTCAATATAGCACATGCATGGGAACCATGAAAAGATTTATCAACCAATTGGACATTATCAGTGTCATTACATACCAGTTGGGGTGGGTATGTTGATTTTTGTTGGAGATATGGTGGAGGGAGAGAAAGATGTCAATTAACAACTAGTATATTTCTGTAGTCCACATTACTTTCCTAGTCAGTGCTATTATCTGTACCTTACAAGTCTTACTACACAACCCTATAGCCTTAGTTTGGACAGTGATATGGCTGTCATCATCATTACACAAGAACCGGTTTTACCTGCAGTATACACCTCTTACCTGGTATACCTGTGGGGGGAATGTTTTTTAACACTAACTAACTGTTTCTACACATACTCCCAGATTCCAGGTTGATGTTTTTCACATAGCTATCAAACTATTTCTGCACAGACTCTGGCCATGTGTTGACCACATGCTAGTGTGTCGGGACATATCTAGAATATTGCCCTCTTCCACCTTTATTGACCTGACACAGATATATACATGCTTTCCTACACAGTTATATTATGTAGCACAGTGTGGGTGATGACAGTGATCAGTGATACTTTATTATTCAGAGAAACTGCAACACTCACAATTCCCTACAATGCCAGAGTGAACAGTACCAGTACAGGTTATAATGGTCTGTATTTCTTAGCACAGTGTTTGTATCCAACGTACCTGTGGGAGCAATGTTTGTTGACTGTTGCCACACAAAGTTCCAGATTACACATTAATATTATGCATATACATCGCACTCTGTTACTGTACACACTCTGGTCACAGCTTGACAACATGGGAGTGTAGATAGGACATACTTGAAATATTACTCTCCTAACAGTTTTGGGGGTTGCTACAGTGACAGGTGTGTTCTCATGATGTTTGACAATCACTTGTATTCCCTGTTTGCTGGCTAAACATCTGGGATCATCCCACAAACTTACCATGGGGACAATGGGACAGGCAGCAGATATGGGCACATATACTGGACATTCTGGCCTCATATGTACACTTGTGGGGTATGAATCTGTATGCAGCCTAATTCCACTCCCAGGATTCAGACCATGGCTGTGTCTGTTACAACTTAAACACTGTCCATCACAGTTGTGTCTGTTATATAGATATTGCTGTATATCTCCTATCTGCTTTCTGTCTTATTAATCCCCTGTGCTTTTGCATTCTGACCTTGTATTACAACACTCATATACAGATTTCCTAGACAGTTATATGTTGTAGGACAGTGTGGGCGACAGTGATGTGTAATACCTCATTATTCAGAGCAACTGCATCAGTCACAATGCCATACAATACTACTGTGAACAGTACCAGTACTGGGTATCATTCTTGTATTTCTGGGCACAGTGTTGGTTTCTGACAGACCTGTGGGAGGAATATTTATTAGCACTACCTGAATGTTCCCACACAGTACCAGATTCCACATTACTATTATGCACATACATCTCACTCTGTTACTGTACACACTCTAGCCACAGCTTGACAAGTTGGGGTGTAAATGGGACATACGTGGCTTCTTAGTCACATAAAGTATTGGGGAGTTGCTAGTGTGCCAGCTTTGTTCTCATAGCTGTGTGTCAATCAGTTGTATTTCCTGTTTTTTGCCTATACGTCTGGGATCATCCCACTGATTTCCCAGGGGGACAGGTTGATAGGCAACAAATATGGGCCACTTTAATAGACATTCTGGACATATTTGTACAGTTGTGGGGTATGATTCTGTTTGCAGACTACTACCAGTGTCAGGATTTGAACCGTGGCTGTGTGTGCTAAAAAACCAACAGTTCACATCTCAGTTGCATGTGATATTCGTTGCTTGTTGTCTACATTTTCCCTGTTTACTGTCTATGTGTCTCTCAGTTGTACTAAATGGCCTCTGGGGATTACACCTGTCATAAACAGGCATTCCTACACATTCGATTTATGGTGCATGATGTGGGTAACCGTGCTTAATACTACAGTACTATTACGTGATTGCATATCTACATTACTGTATGATACCAGGATATACACATGCAGTCCAGCAGTTAGACCTGTTTTGTCAGGCTATTACACTTTTATTGACTTACAAACAATATGAGACTCTTCCTGCCATATTCTCTAGTGTATTCAGTACTTGCCTTGAACAATATAGGTTTTATACAAGCAATTAATTTACTACTACTTTTATTTTTATTTCTTATGACAGTAAATACATGAGTATTACTGACATGCCTTGCGTCGCAACCTTGCCAGGTGACTGATGTGGGCCTCCTGGTTCATGGCCTGCTCCATTGCAGCTGTGGGGGACATAAGAAGAATATTTAGCCATACCTATCCATGATATACCTGAGCTGACAATTATTACACACATACTGGGGTGATACTTACACATGGCTGGAACATCCCCTGATGCTCTAGCCTCTTGGAGACACTCCTCCAAGAGGTCCCCCTTACGCCACTTCAGGTCAGCATAGTGGTGCCTGACCTGCTTACCAGTTTGGGGTATGCCAGTGGCACTGGTGAAGTTGCGAGTGAGACGGTCCCAGGCCTCCGCCTTATATTGGGAGCCCTGGTACTGGCCCTGCAGTAGTCTCTGATCATGGTCTTTAACAAGGAGTCCTGCCATGACCTTGGACTCCTGGATGCACCAGCACTGCACCTGAAAGCGCACACCTTCTCCCCTTACTGCCATAGTGCCTGCAAGGGAAAGCTACAACCAGTTATGAGATAAATGAGATGTACTCCCACCTCTTGGGTTTAAGTAGGGCCGATTTCCCACACTTTTCCATGACTGGTCAGTTTTGAAAAGGCTAAGCTATGGGCAAACCTGCTTAACTAAGGTTGGCATTGTTTAAAGGGGTATAACACTGCGCACATTGAGTTAGCTGGCCTACACATTGCTTACACCTCCTAAGCTGGCCTGTGCAATGCTTAGCGTTGCTTACATTAGAATTTGGATTATTTTTTTTTTCTTTTTGGCATCAATTTCTTATTCATTACATCTTATATATCTGCCTGGTTTCCAAGATTAATGTGTACGTACACTCCATGGTGTCCTTGTGTTTTATTGGGGACTTCAACACTCTATTACAATTACACCTCACTTCTTGGCTTAGTGCTGTACTCCATTTTACATATTTATGTTATCTAATGGATTATGGAACATATGACTGTATACTGATTCCTTTCACAGGTTCAGTTTGGTTTTACTATGGTGAGGACTTGTTTGCTGATACCTCATTCGTCTGTACTTCTGTGATGGCTTGGTGGTTAACCACTGTGACTATATTGTGGAGGGTCCAGGGATTGAGACCTGCATGATTGTTTACTTTGTTGATGGGCAGAACAAGGGCTGTTGGATGCAGAGTGATTAAGGCACTTTTGAGCAGTTGTAAGTGGGTTTGCGTGATGGTAAGCACTGCTAACCTGCCGATACATATGCTTACAGACAGTTAGCTTTAGAATTGCTTAACCAGTGTAGGCATTGCTTACCACCACGCAAATGGGCTTAAGCCCACTTACTAGTGCTTAAATATGTTTACTACTGCTTATTTGTGCTTAAACCTGTTTACTAGTGCCTTATTCATTATGACACTGACACCTCATATGTGCATTTACTGCAGTACTCCAGTTCATGAAAATATGTTATTTAGTGGGTTATGCAACATAAATATTAGTCATAATGTGCTGTGCCATGAAAAATGGAATGTGCTACAATGGGACTCAAACCGGGAATGCCTGCTCGTAATGCGAATGCACTGCCTACTACACTATTGCTATGCTGCTTCATTTGCATATATCTTCCTTGTTATCCTCTTCAGCCATTTAAGCTGCATTAACCATAGCTCAGCGATGGGCACACCCACGCACCTATGGTTAGCTTTAATCGGATTTTTAAAAAAAATAAAGGGTTTCTTCATTTTATGTATGTATACTGTTGCTGTTGTATACAAGGGGGACTGTTGGTGGGGATATATGGTCACCTATGAGCAGTCTCGCTCATTTCATACCCCTTTCTGCTGTTCTTCATTGCAGGGGCATGCATATTCTGAGAGCTCTGCTCTAAGACACGGCCCTTGCACTCTTACACTCTTACGTGTAAGCCTACGAGCTCAGACAATCCCCCTTTTAACCATTTAAATTGAAGATAAAAAGTGCTTATTTATTGAGTTAGCTGGACACAGAGAACATGTCCTCTGGCTCAGATATCATTATGACTAGCAATTTAATCCTGTACTTCAGGGTGCTTAATATTATGGAGGCAAAAGCATTATTCAGAGATACCAGAAGCATTTTTTAGATTATAATATAGGTATACCTTTACTCCTTTCAACAGAAAAAAGTTGCACATTCAGCACTGAAAGGAGATAGAGATATGTCCAGGGGAGGCAAAGGCAAAGATTGAACAGTGAGAATAGTGTAAATGTCTGCAATGAAGCCTCTAGAACAGCTCTTCTTTTCAGTCAGAATAGTTTGGGTAAAACAAGACTAAACAGATAAGATGTTCCAGGTGTTCTGCTTAGGTTCATAGGTTCATAGGTAGGTACTAGGCTATCTTCCCGAAGGCATTTATAAGCCTAGCTAGAATGTGTTGGCTTTTGCCGCCCCCTTAGATTAGTTCCCTGTGCCTCTGTCCAGCAGAACCATTGAAGTGATCCCTGAGGTAAACTTTCTGTTTCCCATCCACTCGTCAAGGTTTCTCTTGAAGAGGATTAGCGAGGACCTCTGCCTAATGTAGATTGGAATCTTGTTCCAGAGCATGGGAAGTCTCTAGGACAGGAATCTATCCCTCCAGCATGTCCTATTTATTGTTGTGGTGAGGTTTAGATCCCTGGAGCATGTAGCTGGAGGGGATATGGTTTTCTTTAGGTGGAGCATGTCCATTAATTCTGGTTTGGACATGGCCTTGTATGTCAGGCAGAGATCACCTCTGAGTAGGTGGCATGCAACTGAGTACAACTGGAGTTTCTTCAGTTGAGCTGCATAGGGCATCTGCTTGAGACCAGTGATCCTCTTGGTGAGGAACTTCTGTGGTCTTTCCAGTTGTTGCAGGTGTCTTGTAAGGTACATCCCAAATGGGGCATTGTACTCTATGATGGGTCTGATGAGTGATGCGTAGAGGGGCCCAATGACCTCTTTTGATCTGGATGTGCAAACCCTTTTGTGATTAGGTGGGCCACATAGAAGGATTTTCTAACCACTTTGGTAATGTGATTATCAAAGGAGAGGTTACTATCTACTTGGGTCCCCAAATCCCTTATTATGTATTCCATATTTAGGGGGCTACCACCTATGTGGTAGTTTGTGGGTACTTTGTTTTTGCCAAAGGGGATGACTATGCGCTTTTTGGCATTTAGCTTGAGACCATGGTTTTGACACCAGGTATCTGTCTCAGTGAGACTCTTTTGGAGGATGTCTGTGTGAGCCAGAGAGTCAATTATAGCCCCTAGTTTGCAGTCATCTGCGAACTTGGTGAGCCACGGTCCTCCTGTGCTTGCCTGTATCTCTGAGAAGTATATGCCGAACAGGAGGGGTCCTAGGACTGAGCCCTGGGGAACGCCACTTGTAACAGGTTTAAAGTCAGACCTAGCTCCTGCAACTCTTACAATGTGGGTTCTGTCCGTGAGCCAGTTGGCAACCAATCTCATGATGTAGGGGTTTATGTTCAGGCTGGTGAGCTTGTCTATAATACCTGAGTGGGAAATAGTGTTGAAGGCCTTTGCAAGGTCTAGGTAGGCTGTGTGGATCACCTTTCCCTCATGTATAGCCTTGGTAACTGTCTCAAAAAAGTCCACCAGGTTTAGGAGGCATGATCTGCCCTTAACAAAGCTGAACTGGGTTGGGTCCAGTGTTTGGAGGTTTCCAGTGACTCTGTTAATGAGATCCATTATGATGCGCTCCATAGCTTTGCAGACCATGCTAGTTAGGCTTATAGGGTGATAGTTCCCAGGGTCCATTGTGGCTCCACCTTTGTGGAGTGGAATAAACATTGCTGTGTGCCACTCTGTGGGCATGTAGCCTATGGAGAGGCTGAGGTGAGGGGTTAGTTTATCTTTGAGCTCATGTAGGACACAGCCTGGGACACCGTCCGGTCCCATTGATGCTGTGTTTTTGGCTTTGGAAAGGGTTGTTTTAACCTGAGTGTCTGTGATTTTAGGGGCACTACATTCTTCTGGTATAGTTATGAGCCCTTTTGGGGGTGAGAGGGGGGTGAAATTTGCCCTGAACCTATCTGCCAGGATGTTGGCTATATCGGTCGGTTCAGTGTATTTTGTGCCATTCTGCACTAACTCCGAGCAGATCTGAGAATTGCCACTAAGATTCTTGACATAGCTAAAGAATGCCTTGTGGTTATCTTTAGAATCCATGGCAATTTTTCTTTCAAAACTAGCCTTGAATGATTTTATGAGGGAACGTAGTTTCTTGCTGATACTGATCAGGGATGTCTTCCCTTCTTGGGATTTTACTCTTTTCTGTACTAATTTCCTCCTTCTATTGTATAGCTTATTTATGGCAGGGGTCCACCAGACTGGTTTCCTTTTCTTGGAGGAGTGAGTCTTGGTTTTGTTTGGGATAGCACGATCCATGAATTCTTGTAGGTGCCCACAGAGTGCATTAGTAAAGTATTTTGCAGCTTGGACAACATTATCCTTTAGCATGGGGGCTTTGAAACTTCCCACCTCGGTCTTAAGTAACATGAAGTTTGCTTTTGAAAAGTATTTCATGGTGGTTTCTTTGACTGGGAGTGGTGGCGGAATGTGGATATCCAGAGTGATTAGTTTATGGTCAGATCTAACCAGCGAGGGGTTGACCTCCAGTGTGGAACACCGGTCGCCCATGTTGGTGACGACCAGGTCCAGTATGTTGTTACCTCTGGTGGGGGTGTTAATCAGTTGACCCAGGGCATTTGAGTTTATAAATTCTAGGAAATGTTGGGGCAGGGAGTTCGTACTTGAGTAGTTCTCCCAGTTAATGTTTGGATAATTGAAATCACCCAATATCAGGGTGTTTGGTAGGACCTTTATGTTTCCCAGTGTTTCCAGGAATGCGGAGTGGGGGTCCTGGGACATGGTGGGTGATCTGTAGCAAGCTATAATTTAAATAGCAGTTTTGCCCATTGTTAGTTGCACGTGGATGATCTGTGAAGCATCGTGCTGTGCCACTAACCTGGAGGTGTGGGTATCCTTGATGAATATGGATACTCCCCCGCCTTTTGTATTTCGGTCTGGGGTTTTGTGGCTGAAATGTATGGTATGAGTTGTAGCCTGGTAGTGCTGGGGTGCTCTCTGGAGCCTTAAACCAGGTTTCTGTTACTGCACATATATCAATTTTCTCCATACTGAGGAGTGCCTTGAGTGCATGCATTTTGAGGTTTAGATTTCTGGCATTGAGCAGCATTACCCTTAGTTTTTTGTTACTTGCGCTATTTATGGTGGTGGGTTTGTCTTTTGAGCCTTGCCTAAAAAAGGCACTATAGGAGTGGCAAGAGCCTTGGCCAGTATTCGAAAGCCTAAGGGTGACAGGTGCAAGCCATCTCTAGCAAAGCAGCGTGGCTTATCGAGCATGTCATCCCAGGCTGACAGGCACTGGATCCCCTTTGAATGACACCAGAAGCTTAGCCAATTGTTGAAATTGATAATTTTTTCTCTATACTGTGGTATCATTCTTGGTGAGGGCAGGATGCTACTCAGGGTCAGGGTCATACCAGCCTGGGCTATATGATCAGAGAGCTCCTCCATGTCTCTTTTCATGTAGTCCAGGGAGGTACAGCTTAGGTCATTCACAAAAACATGGACAATGACAGTCATATTTGTACTTGTTCTGGAGTGACCTGAGTGCTTGTGTTATGTGGTGGATCCTAGCACCTGACAGGCAGCTAACAGTAACCTTCTCCTTGTTCAGCCTAGTGAGTGGGACGTCAGTGTGCCTGACTATAGAGTCACCTATTACTAGTGTGTTGGGTATGTTATTTTGCCTTAAGGGCTGTGATTGTGTGGCACACTGGTTTTGTGAAGTATGTGTTTCATGGTTTGTGTTGGGAGGTGGAGGTTGCTTGGATGTCTGCTTTGGAGGTCTCTGTTGCTTTTGCAGATTTTTATTTAGAGCCTCTGAGTATGTTTTTGTGTATTTATGTGTGTTTTTTGCCAATGCTGGTTTCATAGGTCTATGTGAGACTGGTGGTGTGATGCAAATAATTCCCTTCTCCTCTTGACTGCCTGGTCCAGTCTTGGATTGAGAGAGCTTAGCCTCCAGTTTGGCTGTATAATTGCATCTCTCGCACATATTAGTGTTTGGTGGAAGGAGGAGAGGGTTGTCTGTGTACATGAGGCAATTGTAACATTGCCTCAAAATGCCCAGATTCACCAGTTGGACTGGAGAGTACACCTGAAACTGCCCTTTGGACATGTCTGGATAGGTACAGTGAACTGTTTTACTGATTGGCTGGTAAGGTTGAATAGAGAGCTTTGTCCTTCTCTACAGTATAGGGGGTCTAGTGCTAAGGTTTATTAGTGCTTGCTATGAGTTTTGGGCAAGTGCAGGGATGAGAAGTGAATGATTTGAATGCTTAAGTTGAAAGTTTGTCTAGTTCCAAGGGAAAAAATTGAACAGTAGACTTTGTGGAGCCGGGAATAGTTATACCCTAGCTAACTGGCGCTGCCCGGCATGCAAAACCACGCAAATGCGAGTTTTATAGCAGGGAAATGAAAGAGATGAAAATTATCCTAAAATGGCCAATAAACTACTAATTACTGGGCTGAAATCACTCCTCCAGGGACAGATAGGCTGCTCAAAGCTCCCTCTCTCACAGTGAACAGATAAACTTCCTTCTATCCAAGTAAGGTATGGGCAAACACAGAAACTTGTAACACAGCCCTACATTCAGCACTAACCTGAAAACTGGACTAAACTAGCTTAGAAAGGTGGGAAAACAAGTATATATATATTTTTTTTTCAGAAAATAAAGCAGATACAATCAAAAAAACACTTTAAATGTACAGAAATGGCTATCACACTTGAGTGTGTAGCCTACAACAGTTAAACAGGTAATTTAAACACAAAAATGACTTTTTTAAAGTGCAGGCAGTAAAATAAGTACAATATGTAGCTGAAACACACTTTTTAAATCACAGAAACTCTAGAAAATTGGCGTTTTTAGGTGGAATTAGCTAAAGGCAGCAAGAAAATGCAGAAAAATGATACTTAATCACTCCAAAGTCTCTCTTTTGTCTCTCTGCTGCTGTAGAACTCTGCAGGGCACCAGGCAGGAGCTTGCTGAGCTGTACACAAGCACAAAAACCTTGCAAATGAGGGTTTTATAGTAGGGAAATGAAAGAGATAGAAATTAGCCCGAAATGGCCAATAAACTACTAATTTCTGGGCTGAAACCACTCCTCCAGGGACAGATAGGCTGTTCAAAGCTCCCTCTCTCACAGTGAACAGAGAAACTTCTTTCTATCCAAGTAAGGTATGGGCAAACACAGAAACTTGTAACACAGCCCTGAATTCAGCACTAACCTGAAAACTGGACTAAACTAGCTTAGAAAGGTGGGAAAACAAGCATTTTTTTTTTCAGAAAATAAAGCAGATACAATCAAAAAAACACTTTAAATGCACAGAAATGGCTATCACAGTTGAGTGTGTAGCCTACAACAGTTAAACAGGTAATTTAAACACAAAAACAACTTTGTTAAAGTGCAGGTAGTAAAATAAGTACAATATGTAGCTGAAAGTGGTTTCATTTCTGCTCATTATATTTTTAAATGTATTATTTTTTCTTTGTTTAATTTATGTTGGAAGTGCTTCGGCACCCAGATGGCACACATAGTAAGAAAGGTATGAGCATCAGGAGTGAAAGAATGGATGTTTAAAGTCTTATCTTCCCATAAGAGTTATTGTTTTATGGGAAAATAAGACCAGAATGGCAACACACTTCAAATGGACATAAAAAAAGCAGAAATTGAATGCAAGTACTGTATTCTGTTTTGGGCCTTTGAATATGTGCTTTAAATACTTTGTCATTATTGTGCTTTTAAAGAAGTTATTAAAGTTTATTGCATACCTTTAAGTTTTCAGTTATTTCTTATTATTATTCCGCAAGTTGCCCAATTCTTTCTGCACATATGTTTTATTAGCATTTGGCAAATGCCCCAAATTAAGAACAAATTTTAAGTATAATATTATTCTTAAGTATATAAGATTAACTATACATGCTTCTCAGCTGAATGCATTTGCCTGTATAAACTAACTTTCATTACCTGTTGCAAATGATGTGTCTCTTTAGGTTTTAGTTGCTGTGAAAGCCAAGTCAATTTTTGTTCCCTTAACCTCATTTTTACAGTTGGTAAAATGGAGTTTTGAATTTGGCTCAAAATTTCCAAGAAGTATGCAAAGGCTGTGTTTGGATCTGTGCAGTTGTAAATAGTAGACTGGTCAATGTGTTGAAACTTCTCATTTAGTAGTTGTTGTTTAGTTTTTGAGAATAGCCAGTAGGAGTTGGTACAGAGTGGTTTCTTTATAACAAAGAAGAAAGAGCTGGGCAACGATTGGTTAGGGTGTTCAGTAGTGTTAACTTATTTGTATTTCACTTTTAAGTTTGGTTATAGCAAGGTTGAGAATAGAGTTATTGCATATCAATTGGTTGGACATTGCAGATTCTTTAAATAGTTATTCCAAAAAGTGGCACAGAAGCATTTAATTAAGGGGGTGGTTGAGAGCAGTATCATTATTATTATTAATGTTTTTTCTTAGTATTGTGTTACATGATGCCTCATTAAGAAATACATCCTATATCAGTTGTTGGAATGTGGTTACTGAGGGTGGGAGATATAAGCTATGCACAAATACAAGTTGATATGACCACAGAGTGTAAGATGTATTGATATTCAGTTATGCTTTTGATTTCCTACATTTGATGCAATACTTACATTTTTATGGTAGCTGAAAGATTCTTATGCCACCTTGCCTGGGACCCTGCTGGCTCCCTATTGAAATGCTGGCACTCGAAATGCTGAATGCCAAAAAGCAAAAAAAAAAAAAAAAAAAAAAAATCAGAGAAGAGAGAGTGTCAGAAATCACTATTATCCTTAAAACTTCTTTTTTCACCTCTCCCCAAACTTATATATGCCAACTCTGAGATCACCATACCTCAGAGAAAAGAGGATATTCTGAGAAAAGGCCTCTCTCAGACTTATAAGTCCATTCTTGTGGCCATTCAGTCTCCATATTTCAGGATTCGATCTCTCGAGTCCCAACATTTCAAATGGTTATCACCCTGTGTATTGTCTGGGTATAAGATTTAGTTAAAGTTAATGTGCTGGGAAATATGATGGTTGTACTTTAGCCAGGTTTCTGTTATTCCTAGAATGTGTGGTCTTATATCACAAAGCAGGGTTCAAGGGTTGACCATTTGTTTTGTTTTGTTTGTTTTTACACTAGTAATGCTGGAAAGACAAGTTTTGGAAATTTATTGTCACTTCTGTAAGGTTTAATAGTGTTACCAAAAGAGAAGGTAGTAAAAAAGAGTGTAGGGGCAGGTGAAAAGGAAGAAATCAAAACCGAATGTGGAAGGATTGAAGAACATTATTGTAAGAAAAAAAAGAGGAGAGAGATAGACGTTGATAACATGGCTCAAGCTGTGGATGTACAAAGCCAGCTGGATGAGAATTGTATGCTTGCAAATGTAATAAGCAATGAAAACAGTGGGATTAATAAGTCTAATGGTGATGAAGATCATTCCTTTTTTAACATTTCATAGGACAGATATTAATGAATTAGAAGTTGAAGATTTCTTCAGATCTGGTCAGAAAATATATTCTTGTAATTGGAGATTCAGTTATTAGAGGAACTGATACATTTGCAGAGAAGATAGTGAACATTGAATTGTGTTATGCTTGCAAGAAGCAAAAAAAGAGGATGTGACAAGCCTTTGAATGCTTTAATGTAAGGAAGTATGGATCTTTTTATATTCATGATGGTACAAATGATCTCATCTGCAAGGACTCTCTGACTGTTAACTAGAGATTTTACAGCCCTCTTAGATAGTATAGCTTCTACTAGTGTTAAGATGTATTTTTCCCAAATCACATATAGAAAGGATAGTTAGGTCCCCATGAATGAAAAGATTTTTGGGGTAAATACCTACATGAAAAAATATTCCCGTTTTAAAAAAGAAAATGGAAATATGTAGAGCATCTGAGCCTAATTTTGGGTACACGTGTTCGGACAGGAAGGCGCGTATTTGTCAATATCAGGGAAGAGAATTTTTACATCAGATATTTTGCAATATTTGACAAACACAAGGCAGGATAAAAAATAAACACTTCATGGATAGCAACATTTGACGCATCTCTGATGGTTGTTAATGTTAGGATTATTAATAATAAAAAAAAAAATTATTGGAAATTTGCTACATTCCCACAAGATTGATGCTGTTATTGTTTGTGAAACATGGTTAAAGAACAATGACTGGAAACCAGTTCTGTCAGGGTATAAATGTTTTTATTTTACCATTGTAACAAAAATCAGATGGAGGTGTTATGATAGAGATTAAAGATAGTTAAGAGACCTGTGATTATTAAATGTCCAGTGATAACACCAATACTATAGATTGCGTAACTGTGACAATAAAGACAACCCTGGAACATATAACAATTGTTGGAGTATGTAGACCACCACATAGTCATGTGCTGATGACCTACAGAAATTCATACATTTCTTGCATGAAACACAGGAAGGAAAAATAATAGTGACTTGGGACTTAAATTTACCAGAAACAGACTGGAATAATATTGTTTCAACAACATTAGTAAGGAAACTATTCACAGTGTGTGCTCAGGAACAGCAGTTGCTTCAGATTGTAAAAATACCTACCAGGGAAAGGAGCATGCTAGATAGTGTTTGTGTTCCTAAAGAAATTGCTGCTACTTCATGTCAAGTTTTACCACCGTTGATGTGCAGTGATCATGGGGTTATTAAAGTTAATTTGTTGCTAGATAACACTGCCAAACTGAAATCTAAATCAATGCACACAAGATTTATTACACATTATATGGAATCAGAGCAGTCAAAATGTAAAACTAACTGGAGTGAGGTGTTCAGTGGAAAAACTGCAGATGGAATGTGAAAAGCTTTGAAAGAGAAATTGAGTGCAAAAATCAAAAAATGTTTAACATCAGGATCTAGGCATACAACATCAGGGGGATAATATATTTCCATAAGAGCAAGATACCTGATTAAGAGGCGAGACAAAAAATATAAGCAGCCGAAAAGAGGTCAAACTACAAGTTTGAAAACTGAAATAAACAACCTGGACAAGCAAATTAAGCATAGTATGAGACAAGATCAAGACAAATTTGAAGAAAATTTATATAAAGATATTGAGCATAATAGAAAATCATTTATACAGTAGATACATAACATGTGGAAGGATTAAAGACATGCAAATTGTTAAACTGTGTGTAGATTCTAAAAGTTATTCTCAGACACAATAGATTATAGATATATTTACAAAATCTTATGCAAAACAATTTGGCTCTACAAAAGGGTGGATTTCTAAAGTCTAGGAAATCTGAAATGATGAAGTCATTGTTTATTAATTACAATAGACCCAAACTTGAGTATGGAATAACAATATGGAAACCTTATAAGAAAGCAAGCAGGAGTAAACTGGAAGGAGTAGAGTGGAAATATACCAAGAGCATCCATAGTTGTGAGCATTTAAGTGTCTCTTGTAGATATTTAAAAGGAGATCTTATTCAGGTGTATAGGGCATTTAGAGACAACTACCTCTGGGAATGTTTGGGGTTATCAGAAAGTAGTAGGATTCATCAGACAACCTCTGTAGAAGATTCCATAGCAATGAGAAGTGTACTAATTGGTTCTTCAGTAGAGCAGCTGATGCATGGAACAGACTACTAAACTACATTAAAGCAAGCACTAGTTTAGATATTTTTAAGAACAACCTGGGCACTTATTATACTAACAACTGTTTTGATATATTGGCAGGCTAGAAGGGCATTACTGCCCCTGCTTGAAATATTTGCATGTATGTATGTATGTATGTACTATATGGATTTTGTTGTTTGGGAGATTGCTGACTTTTTGCAGTCTGTGAATGTTCTGCATTGAATGTTGGGCCTGTGTTTGGTTGAATGACACTTACTTGCAGCAGTTTGATGAGGAAATAATAGAATATAGTGAGGATCTTTTTTATTGGGCTGGTGGTTAGATGATTTTGTAAGAGGTAGTTTGGACGGAAGTACTGCCTTCGATTAATGTACATTAAGAAAGGTGTTAAGCTACGGAAGAGAATGAAGGTGAGATGTGGAATTTGAATGGTGTGTTAGGTGGCTGTGTGCTAGCTAAAGTAGGTTATGATGGGAAAGAGCTGGTTAGTTTTAAGCAGGTTATCAGAGAGAGGAAGAAACTGCAAGTAACGAGGAAAGTGACGGAGAAGTGCCTCATTGAGAATAAAGTTGGAGTAATAGTGAAATACCTCCAAAATATATCACAAGAGTAGTAATATCCTGTGTTAGCTTATATTGAGGTAGTTCCAATTATGTAGTAATGTGAATGTAAAGAGAAGAGGGACAATGATATTTGAATGTCAGCTGTAACAAGGAGCAGAATTTATACCAGAGCACTGATAATGGGTTCCTATTAGAAAGACGAAATGGCAAAACAGCAAATGCACCTAGATCAACCCAAATTGATCTAAGCTGCAGAACCTTGAACAGCCACAACAGCGATATTTTCGAAGGAAAATATCTCTGGGCCTTTGTCCGAGCTTTGCCGTTTCCTCCACTGTAGTGCAATCTAGGAGTTGGTATATTTAAATAATGGGGGTGTGGGGGGCACAGCCCCCCACTTTATTTTGTGTTTAGATTTTAGCTTTTGTGCTGGCCCAGTGATTTTTTTTCCCAGGGAAAAAAAATCACTGTTGTGGCTGTCGAGATTTACCAGGTTCAATCATTTTGGGTCGATCTAAGTACGTTCACTGTTTTGCAGTTTTGCCTTTCTAACATAGAGCCCTGATAATGACACTTAATGGTCTGTAATAGTAAACAATGCAGATGTTAAACTGATTTCTCACACTTATTTATAAAATGTTCTGGTTTTGTTTTGCTTGTGTTGTGATAGCAGTATTACTTTACATAGTGCCAACTGCTACGTTTTCTTAAGTGGAATTATTTATTTCTTAGCTGAAATTATGAAAACAGAACTCCTGTTGGCATTCTGAAATGTATTATTATTATCATTATTATTATTATTATTATTATTATTATGTATTTATTTATGTATTTTTTTGTGAAATGCCACCCCTAGCATGGCATAAACAGTACTGGAACAGAGCTGGAAATTTTAGCGTGTGGCACTCTTTTTTCAAAGACCCTCTTATTTTTCATGTGCTTCAACTATAACAAAATAAAAAGAATGAAAATGCGGTCACATTCAGTTTTATAATCTAATCAGTATTGCACTGGGCGATTTACTATTTTACATGGCACTGCATTTCAAGGAGTTACCATTAAATTTGAAGAGTGGTGAAATCAGTTGTATTTGTGTGTTTTACTGCTTATAGCATCATATTGTTGCTCCCTATTGAAATGATCTATCCTTACCAAATCCAAACTGCGTGGGGTGTAGAGTCTGGAGATTCCCTATGTCCTTATTTATTAGGTCCAGGATGATGTGCTCCATAGCCTTAAATACTAGACTTGTCAGGCTAATGGGCAGTAGTTCCCAGGGTCCATAGTAGCACACCCTTTGTGGAGTGGGATGACTGTAGCAGTGCACCATTTGGTGGTGACAAAGCCTGAAATGAGACTGTGATTGAACAGGGCACACAGGTGTGGCGCCAGTTCATTTTGCAATTCCATGTAGAACACAACCCGGGATGTTGCCAGGTCTCATGGAAGCTGTATTCTTGGCCTTGGACACTGTGATTTTAACCTGTGCAGCTGTAATATTGGGTGCTAGGCATTCCTCAGGTATTATGATTGGCCCTTTAGGGGGTGAGAGGGGGTGAAGTTGGCAATGAATCTGTCAGCCAGTATATTGGCAATGTCTGTTGGCTCAGTATAGGAATTACCATTATGTAGTAGCTCTGAGCAGATCTGAGCATTGCCTTGTAGATTTTTGACATAACTATAGAAGGCCTTGTGGTTGTTCTTAGTATCTGTTGCAATTTTGTTTTTGTGGCTAGCTTTAGAAGACTTGAAGGGGGATCTCAGCTTTTTGTTGAATGTGACAAGGGAGTTTATTTCCAGCCTTGGGACTTCACCTTGTTCTGCACCAATTTCTTCCTTCTGTTGTAGAGTTTGTTTATGGCAGGGGACCACCAGATTGGTTTCCTTTTTTGGAGGGGAGTGTCTTGGTTCCATTGGGAATGGCCCATTCCATGCATTTGTGTACATGGTCGCACAGTGCATTGGAGTATGATTCAGCAGTCCTGCTTTCATTCGCCATTTGCATGGGCATTGTAAAGTTAGCCACCTCAGGTTTTAGAAGCCCAAAGTTGGCTTTGGAAAAGTTTTTTTTTTACGGTGGTTTCCTTGGTGGGGGGCATAGGTGGGATGTGCATATCCATGGTGACTAGCTTGTGGTCAGATCTGGCCAAGGAGGAGTTGACAATTGATGTAGAGTAATGGTTGCCCATATTAGTAATTACCAGGTCGATGATGTTGCTACCTCTAGTGGGGGTAAGAATGAGCTGGTCCAGGGCACTGGAAGTGATGAGTTCCAGGAAACATTGAGCAAGTGTGTTGGTACTTGAGTAGTTTTCCCAGTTAATGGAGAGGTAGTTAAAGTCACCCAGTATGAAGATGTTTGGTTAGACCTTAATATTTTCCAGGGTGTTTAGGAATGTGGAGTGGGTGTCTTGGGGCATGGTGGGGGATTTATAGCAGGCAAAAACCTGGATTGCAGTCTTACCCAGTGTTAGTTGTACCTGGAGTATCTCTGATGCATTATGTTGGGCTACTAGCCTGGAGGTGTACATATCCGTTATGAATATGGAGACACCATGACCTTTAGGGCTTTGGTCTACATTTTGGGGCTAAAAGGTGTGGTATGAATTATAGCCTGGTAGTGCAGGAGTGCTTTCAGGTGCCTTGAAAAGGTCTCTGTTACTACACCATATTAAGGAGCACTTTGAATGAGTGCATTTTGAGATTTAGACTTCTAGCATTGAGTAGTATAACCGTCAGATTACATTTGTTTATAGCTGTTATGGTGGTATTTTGGTCTTCAGGACATTGCCTAAAAAGGCACTATAGGGGGTGGCAAGGGCCTTGGCCAGTATACAGAAACCCAGGGGTGACAGATGCAGGCCATCTCTGGCAAAGCATCGAGGTCTGTTGATCATGTTGTCCCAGGCAGACAGATACTGGATCTCCTTGGAATGACACCAAAAACTTAGCCAATTATTGAAGTCGATCATTTTTTGTTTGTACTGTGGTATCATTCTTGGTGATGGTAAGATGCTACACAGGGCTAGTGTCATGCCTTACTAGGCAGCATGATCTGAGAGCTCCTCCATGTCTCTTTTCATGTAGTCCAGGGAAGTGCTTCTCAGGTCATTCACACCAACATGGACAATGACAGAGTCATATCTGTACTTGTTGTAGAGTGACCTGAGTGCATGCATTATGTGGCATATCCAGGCTCCTGACAGACACGGGACCATTACTTTCTTCTTATTCAACTTAGTGAGTGGGACATCAGTGTGCCTTACTATTGGCTCACCTATGATAAGTGTATTGGGTAAGCTGTTTTGCCTTAGGGGCTTTGGTTGTGTGGTACATTGTTTGTGTGAGCTATGTGCCTCATGGTTTGTGCTCTGGTGTATATAATGCAGCCATTGCTCAAGTGTAAGATAATGCTGCCTGTAACGTGTTCCCAAATACTGAATATGTGGGTAAACTACACATGGCTGTACACTCATTCAAATGGTTGAAAGTGATGGTTTTACAGAGGTCCTGGAGATACAGGTGACTGTGGAATCATGTTCTTTTGAAAAGGACACATCAGAAGTGGCTACATGTCAGCATCATAGCTGTCCATTAAAGAAATGTGTGAGATCAGATATCATTGGTGCTTTTGACATGGGTATAAATACCATCCAAATGCTAGTCATATCACTATTTATGTCTGAGTCTTCAAAATATCGCAGAAGTACAGAAGTACAAAAGGGTCAAATGAGCAGAGTATCATTCAAGTTGAGTTTGCAGCCACATGTGCTATCCATGAGTAATAAACTCATGGATAGCACACGTGGTTGAACAAAGTAGGAAGGTAGAGTTTACAGAAAGTTGTGGATCAGCGCATTAAGAGTTTACTGAAAGGTGTATATCAGTGCATTAAGAGTTTACAGAAAGGTGCAGATCAGTGTATCAGGAGTTTACAGAAAAGTGTAGATCAGTGCATCTGGTGTTTACAGAAAGGTTTGGAGCAGTGAATTATGAGTTTATAGACAGGTGTAGATCAGTGCATCGAGTATTTACAGACAAGTGCAGATTAGTGCATCAAAAGATTACAAAAAGGTGTATATCAGTGCATTGAGAAGGGTGTGCAGCAGTGCATTGAGAGTTTACAGAAAGGTGTGGATCAGTGCATAGAGAGTTGGCAGAAAGGTGTAGATCAGTGCTTCAAGAGTTTGCAAAAGGTATAGATCAGTGCACCCAGAGTTTACAGAAAGTTGTAGATAAATCACCAAGAGTTTACAGAAAGGTGTAGATTAGTCATCAAGAGTTTACAGAAAGGTGTAGATTAGTCATCAAGAGTTTACAGAAAAGTGCATATAAGTGCATCAAGAGCTAACAAACTTTACAGAAAGATGTAGATCAGTGCACCAAAAGTTTATAGAAAGTTGTGGAGCAGTGCATGAAAATTTTCAGAAGGGTCTAGAACAGTGCATTGAGAGTTTACACAAAGGTGTAGATCAGTACTTCCAGAATTTACTGAAAGTTGTAATTCAGTACATTGAGAGTTTACAGAAAGGTGTAGATCAGTCCATTGAGGGTATACAGAAAAGTGTAGATCAGTCATCAAGAGTTTAGAGAAAGGTGTAGATCACTGCATCCAGAGTTTACAGAAAGGTGTGGAGCAGTGGATCTAGAGTTTAGAGAAAGTTGTAGATCAGTCCATCAAGAGTTTACAGAAAGGTATAGATCAGTGCATCAAGATATAAAAGAAAGGTGGGGAGCAGTGCACTGATTGTTTCCAGAATGGTGTAGATCAGTGCCTCAAGAGTTTACAGAAGGGTGTAGATCTGTACATTGAGAGTTTACAGAAAGGTGTAGGACAGTGCATTGAGAGTTTACAGAAAGGTGTAGATCAATGCATCAAGAATATGCAGAAAGGTGTAGATAATTGCATCAGGAGTTTACTGAAAGGTGTAGAACAGTACATTAAGAATTTACAGAAAGATGTAGATTAGTACATCAAGAGTTTACAGAAAGGTGTGGAGCAGTGCATTACGAGTTTACAGAAAGGTATAGATCAGAGCATCAGAAATATATAGAAAGGTGTAGATAAGTGCATGAAGAGTTTACTTGAAGGTGTAGATCAAAGCATCAAGAGTTTATAGAAAGGTGTAGATCAGTCATCAAGAGTTTAGAGAAAGGTGTAGATCAGTGCATCCAGCATTTACAGAAAGTGTAAATCAGTGCATCAAGAGTTAATAGAAAAGTGTAGAGCAGTGCAGCGACAGTTTCCAGAAAGGTGTAGATCAGTGCATCAGGAGTTTACAGAAAGGTGTAGATCAGTGCATCAAGAGTTTACAGAAAGATGTTGAACAGTGTATTGAGAGTTTGCAGAAGAGTGTAGATCAGTGCATTGAGAGTTGACAGAAAGGTGCAGATCAGTGCATCAAGAGATTACAGAAAGGTGTAGAACAGTGCATTGAAAGTTTACAGAAATGTGTAGATCAATGCATCAAGAATATACAGAAATGTGTGGAACAGTGCATCAAGAGGTTACAGAAAGTTGTTGATTAGTGCATCAAGAGATTACAAAGAAGGGCAGATCAGTGCACCCAGGGTTTACAGAAAATTGTAGATCAGTCACTCAGAGTTTAAAGAAAGGTGTTGATTAGTCATAAAAAGCTTACAGAAAGCAGTGCATTGACAGTTTCCAGAATGGTGTAGATCAGTGCATAAAGAAATTAAAGAAAAGTGTAGATAAGTGCATCGCAAATTTACAGAAAGCTGTAGAACAGTGCATTAAGAGTTTGCAGAAAGGTATAGATTAGTGCATCAAGAATATACAGAAAGGTGTAGATAAGTGCATCAAGAGTTTACTGAAAGGTGTAGATCAGTGCATCAAGAGTTTATAGAAAGGTGTAGATCAGTCATCAAGAGTTTAGAGAAAGGTGTAGATCAGTGCATCCAGTGTTTACAGAAAGGTGCAGATCGGTGCATCAAGAGATTACAGAAAGGTGTACAGTAGTAATAGCAAGAGTTAACAGAAAGGTGCAGATCAATGCATTGAGAGTTAAAAGAAAGGTGTAGATTGGAGCACCAAGAGATTACAAAAAGCTGTAGATCAGTCATCAAAGGTTTAAAGAAAGGTGTAGATCCGTGTATCAAGAGTTTACAAAAACAACTGGAGCAGTGCATCAAGAATTTATAGAATGGTGTAGATCAGTGCATTGAGATTTTACAGAAATGTGTAGATCAGTGCATCAAGTGTTTACAAAGAAGTGCAGATCAGTGCACCCAGGGTTTTACAGAAAATTGTAGATCAGTCACTAAGAATTTACAGAAAGTTGTAGATTAGTCATAAAGAGTTTACAGAAAGCAGCAGTGCATTGACATTTTCCAGAATGGTGTAGATCAGTGCCAAAAGAGATTACAGAAAGGTGTAGATAAGTGCATTGAGAATTTATATAAGGTTGTAAAACAGTGCATTAAGTGTTTACAGAAAGGTATAGATCAGTGCATCAAGAATATATAGAAAGGTGTGGATAAGTGCATCAAGTGTTTACTGAAAGGTGTAGATCAGTCATCAAGAGTTTAGAGAAAGGTGTAGATCAGTGCATCCAGTGTTTACAGAAAGTGTAAATCAGTGCATCAAGAGTTAACAGAAAAGTGTAGAGCAGTGCAGCAACAGTTTCCAGAAAGGTGTAGATCAGTGCATCAGGAGTTTACAGAAAGATGTATATCAGTGCATCGAGAGTTTACCGACAGATGTAGAACAGTGCATTGAGAGTTAACAGAAAAATGCATATCAGTGCATCAAGAGTTTAGAAAGGTGTAGATTAGTGTTTCAAGTGTTTACAGAAAGCTGTAGATCAGTGCATCAATAGATTACAGAAAGGTGTAGACCAATGTGTCAAGAGTTTACAGAATGGTGGAGATAAATGCATCAAGAGCTAACAGAAAGGTGTAGATCCGTGCATCAAAAGTTTACAGAAAGTTATGGAACACTGCATCAAGAGTTTATAGAAGGGTGTAGAACAGTGCATTATGAATTTAAAGAAAGGTATAGATTAGTGTGCATCGAGAGTTTACAGAAAGGTGCAGATCAATGCATTGAGAGTTAAGAGAAAGGTGTAGATTGGTGCACCAAGAGATTACAAAAAACTGTAGATCAGTCATCAAAGGTTTACAGAAAGGTGTAGATCAGTGTATCAAGAGTTTACAGAAATGACTGGAGCAGTGCATCAAGAATTTACAGAATGGTGTAGATCAGTGCATTGAGAGTTTACAGAAAGGTGTAGATCAGTGCAACAAGAGTTTACAGAAAGGTATAGATCAGTGCATTGAGATTTTACAAAAAGGTGTAAATCAGTGTGAGAGTTAAGTGTAAATCAGTGCATCAAGATTTTACAGAAAGGTATAGATCAGTCATCAGTAGTTTACAGAAAGGTCCAAATGTTTGAATCATGAGTTTATAGAAAGATGCGGATCGGTGCATCTAGAGTTAACAGAAGGGTATAGAGCAGTGCATTCACAGTTTCCAGAATGGTGTAGATCAGTGCATCAAGAGTTTACAGAAAGGTGTAGATCAGTGCATTGAGAGTTTACAGAAAGGTGTAGATCAGTGCATTGAGAGTTTACAGAAAGGTGTGGAGCAGTGCATAGAGAGTTGGCAGAAAGGTGTAGATCAGTGCATCAAGAGTTTGCAAAAAGGTATAGATCAGTGCACCCAGGGTTTACAGAAAGTTGTAGATAAATCACCAAGAGTTTACAGAAAGGTGTAGATTAGTCATCAAGAGTTTACAGAAAGGTGTAGATCGGTGCATCAAGAGTTTACTGAAAGGTGTAGATCAGTGCATCGAGAGTTTACAGAAAGGTGTCGATCAGTACATCAAGGGTTTAAAGAAAGGTGTATATAAGTGCATTGAGAGCTAACAGAAAGGTGTATATCAGTGCATCAAAAGTTTACAGAAAGATGTAGATCAGTGCACCAAACTTTTATTGAAAGTTGCGGAGCAGTGCATGAAAATTTTCAGAAGGTTCTAGAACAGTGCATTGAGAGTTTACACAAAGGTGTATATCAGTACTTCCAGAGTTTACTGAAAGTTGTAATTCAGTACATTGAGAGTTTACAGAAAGGTGTAGATCAGTCCATTGAGGGTATACAGAAAAGTGTAGATCAGTCATCAAGAGTTTAGAAAAAGGTGTAGATCACTGCATCCAGAGTTTACAGAAAGGTGTGGAGCAGTGGATCTAGAGTTTAGAGAAAGCTGTAGATCAGTCCATCAAGAGTTTACAGAAAGGTATAGATTAGTGCATCAAGATATAAAAGAAACCTGGGGAGCAGTGCACTGATTATTTCCAGAATAGCATAGATCAGTGCATCAAGAGTTAACAGAAATGTGTGGAGCAGTGCATTGAGAGCTTCCAGAATGGTGTAGATCAGTGCATTGAGAGTTTACAGAAAAATGTAGATCACTGCATCAAGAATATACAGAAAGGTGTAGATAAGTGCATCAAGAGTTTACTGAAAGCTGTAGATCAGTGCATCAAGAATTTACTGAAAGATGTAGAACAGTGGATTAAAAATGTACAGAAAGGTGTAGATTAGCACATCAAGAGTTTACAGAAAAGTGTGGATCAGTGCATCAAGTGTTTACAGAAAGTTGTAAGTCAGTGCATCAAGAGTTTACAAAGAAGTGCAGATCGGTGCACCCAGGGTTTACAGAAAATTGTGTATCAGTCACTAAGAGTTTACAGAAAGGTATAGATTAGTCATAAAGAGTTTACAGAAAGCAGAGCATTGACAGTTTCCAGAATGGTGTAGATCAGTGCCTAAAGAGATTACAGAAAGGTGTAGATCAGTGCATAGAGAATTTACAGAAAGCTGTAGAACAGTGCATTAAGAGTTTGCAGAAAGGTATAGATTAGTGCATCAAGAATATACAGAAAGGTGTAGATAAGTGCATCAAGAGTTTACTGGAAGGTGTAGATCCATACATCCAGTGTTTACAGAAAGTTGCAGATTAGTGTTTCAAGAGTTTGCATAAAGCTGTAGATCAGTGCATCAAGAGATTACAGAAAGGTGTACAGTAGTAATATCAAGAGTTAACAGAAAGGTGCAGATCAATGCATTGAGTTTCCTGCTGGAAAGCACTAGGAAGCCTTAAACTGATACAAGCACTCAACTGTCCTTGTTAATAAGGAGAAATTAATATTAGGCACTAAACAGCCTATAATTGCAAAGTACCTTGCTAAGGTAAGGGAAAACAGCTCCTGTACTTTACAAAAAAAAAAAAAAAAGCACCAAACCAGGCATGTCCAAGGGTCAGCTTCCAGTGATTTCTCCTGTCCACCTGGTGAATCTGGGCATACTGGGGCAATGCAGCAATTGCCTCATGTACACAGACAACCCTCTCCTCCTACCACCCAATACTACAACCTGTGAGAGATGCACTTACATAGCCAAAATGGAATCAAAGCTCTCTCCACCCAAGATTGTGCTAGACAGTCAAGAGAAGAAGGTTAATACCCACACTACACCTTAAGAAACACATAGCCCTTCTAAACCCACAACACCAACACCCACATATAGCAACACTAAATCCACATATGCAGAGGCCCTTAACTGTAACCTGCCAAAGCAACAAGGACCTCTGAAGCTGAAACACAAACAAACACCAATCACAACCAAAGTGTCACATAGTTCACAACACCAGTGTGCCACCCAGCAGCAGCCCCTAAGGCAAGACAATGTATCTAACACTTTAGTCATAGGTGACTCTATAGTCCGGCACACTGATGTCCCTCTCACCAGGTTGAACAAGGAGAAAATTACAGTCAGCTGCCTGTTGGATGCCAGGATCCACCACATAATGCATGCACTCAAGTCACTCCACAACAAGTACAAATATGACTCTGTCATTGTCCATGTTGGAGTGAATGACTTAAGATGTACCTCCCTGGACTACATGAAAAGAGACATGGAAGAGCTCTCGGATCATGAGGCCCAGGCAGGTATGACCCTAGCCCTGAGTAGCATCCTGCCTTCGCCCAGAATGATACCACAATATAAGGACAAAATGATTGACTTCAACAATTGGCTAAGCTTCTGGTGTCATTCAAAGGAGATCCAGTATCTGTCTGCCTGGGACGACATGATTGACAGACCACGATGCTTTGCCAGAGATGGTCTGCACCTGTCGCCTCTGGGATTCAGGTTACTGGATAAGGCTCTTGTCACCCCTATAGTGCCTTTTTTAGGCAAAGTTCAAAGGACAAAACCACCACCATAACAGGTACAAGCATGCAAAATCTGAAGGTAATGCTACTCAATGCTAGAAGTCTAAACCTTAAAATGCACTCTCTCGAGGCACTCCTAAAAATGGAGAACATTGATATCTGTGCAGTAACTGAGACCTGGTTCAAGGCTCCAGAGAGCACCCCTGCAATACCAGGCTACAACTCTTACCACACTTTTCGGCCACCAAACCAAGACCAAAACACTAAAGGTGGAGGAGTGTCAATATTCACCAAGGATATTCACACCACTGGGCTAGTTGCCCAACACAATGCGTCTGAAATACTCCAGGTGCAACTAACACTAGGTAAGACTGCAATCCCAATTGTAGCTTGCTACAGATCCCCCACTATACCCCAAGATTCTCACTACACCTTTCTAAACATACTGGATACTAAGATAGAACCAAACACCCTAATACTGGGTGATTTTAACTACTCTGCCATTAACTGGGAAAACTACTCATGTACCAACACCTTTGCCCAACGGTTCTTGGAATTCATAAATTCCAATGCCCTGGATCAACTAATCCATAGTCCCACCAGGGGCTCCAGTATCCTAGACCTGGTCATTACTAACATGGGAAATCGATGCTCCACACCTATGGTCACCCCCTCATTAGTCAGGTCTGACCATAAGTTAATCACCCTTAACATCCACATCCCACCCCCACCCCCAGTAAGGAAACCTCCATAAAAAACTTCTCCAAAGCCAACTTCATACTACTCAAGTCAGAAGTGACAAACGTCATGACATCCATGCAGACGGGAATTGAAAGTTCAACTACTGAATCCTACACTAAGGCACTGTATGAGCACATCCACTCATGCATGAATTGTGCCATCCCAAATAGAACCAAGATGCTCTCATCCAAAAAAAGGAAGCCAATCTGGTGGTCCCCTGCCATAAACAAACTTTACAACAAAAGGAAGAAACTGTTGCAGAAAAGAAGATAATCCAAGGATGCAAAAAACTCCATTACCAGCCTCAGTAAGAAACTGAGATCCCTCATAAAATCCTCCAAAGCTAGTTATGAAAATAAAATTGCCAAAGATTCCAAAGACAACCACAAGGCATTCTATAACTATGTCAAGAATCTAAATGGCAATGCCCAGATCTGCTCTGAGCTAAAACAGAATGGCATTAAATATACTGATCCCAAGGATATTGCCAATATCCTGGCAGATCGATTCAGTGCAAACTTCACCCCTCTCTCACCCCCTAAATGGCCCATCTCAATACTGGAAGATTGCCAAATTCCAGTAATAACAGCCACACAGGTAAAAAACGCACTCTCCAAAGCTAAGAATACAGCATGCATGGGAGCAAATGACATCCTGGGCTGGGTACTACATGAACTACAATATGAACTGGCACCTCACCTAAGTGTCATGTTTAATCATAGCCTCACCTCAGGTTTTGTGCCCACTGAGTGGCGTAAAGCTACAGTTATCCCACTCCACAAGGGGGGATCCACCTTGGATCCTGGAAACTACCGTCCCATCAGTCTGACAAGCCTTATCTGCAAGGCCATGGAGCGTATTATCATGGAACTTATAAACAAAGACATTGGCAACCTTCAAACACTGGACCCCACCCAGTTTGGGTTCGTGAAGGGCCGATCATGTCTCCTGAACTTGATTGACTTCTTTAAATTAGTCTCCACTGCCATGGACAAGGGTAAGGTAGTCCACACAGCCTATCTAGACCTTACCAAGGCCTTTGACACCATCCCCCACTCTGGAATCATAGATAAACTTACTAAGCTGGGCATTAATCCCTACGTCACCCAATGGGTTGCTAACTGGCTTACTGATAGAACCCACACTGTAAAAGTAGCCGACTCCAAATCCAGCTCCAGACAAGTGACAAGTGGAGTACCTCAGGGTTCAGTCCTGGCTGGGACCGCTCTTGTTTAGCATCTACTTCTCTGAAGTACAGGCCAACACTAAGGGACTCTGGCTAACAAAGTTAGAAGATGACTGCAAACTGAGAGCCATTATTGAATCCTCAAATGATGTGGATACTCTACAAAAGGGCCTTACAGAAACAGATGATTGGTGCCAGAGCCATGGGCTCAAGCTCAATGCCAAGAAATATATAGTTATCCCCTTTGGGAAAAAAAACATGTATCCATGAATTACCATATAGGTGGCAGTACACTAAACACAGAAATTGTGATAAGAGACTTAGGGACACAGGTGGACAGTAGTCTCACCTTCGATAACCACATCACCACAACAGTATGGAAATCTTTCTATGTGGCACATCTCATCACAAAGGGCTTTTCATGCAGAAAAAAGGAGGTCATTGTCCCACTGTACTCATCCATCATTAGACCCATTATAGAATACAATGCCCCGTTTGGTATGTACCTCTCAAGACATCTGCAACAACTGGAAAGGCCGCAGAAATACCTCACTAAAAGAATCACAGGCCTAAAACAGATGTCCTACGCTGACCACCTTAAAAAACTCCAGCTATACTCTGTCGCATATCGTCTACTCAGAGGTGATCTCTGCTTAGCATACAAGGCCATGTCAAACCCAGAGCTATCCCAATCCCTCAGAGCCACACGCTCCAGGGATCTAAACCTTATCATCACAATAAACAAAACATGCTGGAGGGATAGGTTCCTGACCCAGAGACTCCCCAGACTCTGGAATAGATTGCCCATACATGTCAAGCAGAATGCCTCTTTGGCCCTCTTCTAAAGGAACCTTGACGATTGGATGGGAGAAAGGAAATTCACCCCAGGGATCACGTCAGTCACCCTGCTAGACAGGGGTCCAGGGAAATAAATAGTGTGGGAAGAAATAGTCAGGGAAATGTTATGGCTAGGCTTGTATACGTCCTAGGGCTGATAGCCTAGTACCAACCTATGAACCTATGTGTAGATCGGTGCACCAAGAGATTACAAAAAGATGTAGATCAGTCATCAAAGGTTTACAGAAAGGTGTAGATCAGTGTATCAAGAGTTTACAGAAATGAGTGGAAGAGTGCATCAAGAATTTACAGAATGGTGTAGATCAGTGCATTGAGAGTTTACAGAAAGTTGTAGATCAGTGCATCAAGAGTTTACAAAGAAGTGCAGATCAGTGCACCCAGGGTTTACAGAAAATTGTATATCAGTCACTAAGAGTTTACAGAAAGGTGTAGATTAGTCATAAAGAGTTTACAGAAAGCAGTGCATTGACAGTTTCCAGAATGGTGTAGATCAGTGCCTAAAGAGATTACAGAAAGGTGTAGATCAGTGCATAGAGAATTTACAGAAAGCTGTAGAACAGTGCATTAAGAGTTTACAGAAAGGTATAGATCAGTGCATCAAGAATATATAGAAA
The DNA here is from genome assembly GCF_019279795.1 of Protopterus annectens. Lineage (NCBI taxonomy): Eukaryota > Metazoa > Chordata > Ceratodontiformes > Protopteridae > Protopterus > Protopterus annectens. The sequence goes on along the minus strand of NC_056727.1, from coordinate 1,093,383,570 downwards.
GGTGTAGATAAATGCATCAAGTTTGCTGAAAGGTGTAGATCAGTCATCAAGAGTTTAGAGAAAGGTGTAGATCAGTGCATCAAGAGTTAACAGGAAGGTGTGGAGCAGTGCTTCAACAGTTTCCAAAATGGTGCAGATCAGTCCATCAAAAGTTTGCAAAAGGGTACAGATCAGTGCATTGAGAGTTTACAGAAAGGTGTAGAACAGTGCATTGAGAGTTTACAGAAAGGTGTAGATCAATGCATCAAGAATATACAGAAAGGTGTAGATAAGTGCATCAAGAGTTTACTGAAAGGTGTAGATCAGTGCATCAAGAATTTACAGAAAGATGCAGAACAGTGCATTAAGAATTTACAGTAAGGTGTAGATTAGTGCATCAAGAGTTTACAGAAAGGTGTGGAGCAGTGCATCAAGAGTTTACAGAAAGTTGTAGATCAGTGCATCAAGAGTTTACAAAGAAGTGCAGATCAGTGCACCCAGGGTTTACAGAAAATTGTAGATCAGTCACTAAGAGTTTACAGAAAGGTGTAGATTAGTCATAAAGAGTTTACAGAAAGCAGTGCATTGACAGTTTCCAGAATGGTGTAGATCAGTGCCTAAAGAGATTACAGAAAGGTGTAGATAAGTGCATCAAGAATTTACAGGAAGTTGTAGAACAGTGCATTAAGAGTTTACAGAAAGGTATAGATCAGTGCATCAAGAATATATAGAAAGGTGTAGATAAGTGCATCAAGAGTTTACTGGAAGGTGTAGATCAGTGCATCAAGAGTTTATAGAAAGGTGCAGATCAGTCATCAAGAGTTTAGAGAAAGGTGTAGATCAGTGCATCCAGCATTTACAGAAAGGTGCAGATCAGTGCATCAAGAGTTTACAGAAAGGTGTAGATCAGTGTATCAAGAGTTTACAGAAAGCTGTAGATCAGTGCATCAAGAGATTACAGAAAGGTGTAGACCACTGCATCAAGAGTTTACAGAAAGGTGTAGATAAATGCATCAAGAGCTAACAGAAAGGTGTAGATCAGTGCATCAAAAGTTTACAGAAAGTTATGGAATAGTGCATCAAGGGTATACAGAAAGGTGTAGATCAGTGCATTGAGAGTTTACAGAAAGGTGTAGATCAGTGCATTGAGAGTTTACAGAAAGGTGTAGATCAGTGCATCAAGAGTTTACAGAAAGGTATAGATCAGTCCATTGAGAGTATACAGAAAGGAGTAGATTAGTGTATCGAGAGTTTACAAAAATATGTAGATCAGTCATCAAGAGTTTAGAGAAAGGTGTAGATCAGTGCATCGAGTTAACAGAAAGGTATGTAACAATGCATCAACAGTTTCCAGAATGGTGTAGATCAACTCATCAAAAGTTTACAAAAGGGTACAGATCAGTGCACCAAGAATATATAGAAAGGTGTAGACCAGTCATCAAGAGTTTAGAGAAAGGTGTAGATCAGTGTGTGATGACCGTGCCCTGGACCAGCATTTAAGGAGTCTCAATCCTCACAACTAACACCAGGGAAATTGTCTCCTAGAAGAGGAAAGGATAACTAATACACAGAGTAAAGTACAATTTCCCTTAAGTGCACACAGAGATCACAGTCAGTCTGGGGCTGGTTGCTCCTTTGCTCTCCAGGTCTCCAAATAAGACTCCCCACTGGCACAGCTATAGGGTCCAGGTCTCAGCCTAGTTGGGCAAGCTAGAACCTCCAGTACCCTCTCTGTCCAATCAGTGCTTTGTGTCCCTGCCAAGTAGCTGACACAACACACACATACTTTGAGACAAGTGTTTATACAACTTCACAGACACTCCTGGGAAACGCTGACACAGATTCTCCAGCTGTGCCCCTTTATCCAGACTATATGATAGTAATTAGTGCCACCACCCAGCTAATAATATCAGCTACTAAAAGACCCTTAAAATGGTGTCCAATTATTACTGTGCAATATTATAATCCAATGGTAGTATGACTAACAGTCAAGAATTACTTTAGAGTGGCATATTACAATAACCTGTATAAATATGCAATGCACTCTAGAACTTATCTCTACACAAACCAGCCACAGGTAGAAGGTTTTAAAATATTTAATAATAAAACCAGAAGACAAAACTACTACACCACAGAGATATCTAAGAGTTCAGAGATTACACAGCAACTTAAAATAATACAGTAGGACAGGTCTGATTTTAAAGAAAAATACCTAATTAATTTTTACTAGCTTTAACTATTCCTACAAGAATTCACAGTGCTTAAACTTACATGTGAGCATAAGGCAGAGTGCTGAGTTAGATATCCAAGAACAAAATGCTTCCAGTCTCTTGTGAGAAATAGTATTTAAACATTACTAACAAACATGACTCTAAGGCCCTCCCGAATTACATAATTTGTGACACTTAGTTTGGAGTTCTCAGGCCACAAACTGCATTATTTAGCAATCTAACACCTGCTCAGAAACTTACAATATAAGTCTTTTCACATGTATACTCTAACAGAAACCAGAGCAATAAAGCAAATTCCACATCTAAATTCTGGTCATAAACCTTAGCCTTAAAACAATGGGAATGAAACCTTCATCCAGATGCACTGGAGCCGAATTCTAACATGAAAGGGTCACAATATGCTTCACTGGGCCAGTAGAGTGCAATGTTGTCCCATATTTTGCAGTTCCACATTTCACATTATTCTTTTACACTCAAGAAACATGCCTGTATTTTACATTTATTTCCAAATGCAAGAATTATATATTAAATTCTATTTGACTAGGCTGGCAGCCTTCGCCCATCTCTCCCCAGTTGTCACACAGTACATCCAGCATTTACAGAAAGTGTAAATCAGTGCATCAAGAGTTAACAGAAAAGTGTAGAGCAGTGCAGCAACAGTTTCCAGAAAGGTGTAGATCAGTGCATCAAGAGTTTACAGAAAGGTGTTGATCAGTGTATCAAAGGTTTGCAGAAAGTTATGGAACAGTGCATCAAGAGTATACAGAAAGGTGTAGATCAGTGCATTGAGAGTTTACAGAAAGGTGTAGATCAGTGCATCAAGAGTTTACAGAAAGGTATAGATCAGACCTTTGAAAGTATATAGAAAGGAGTAGATTAGTGTATCGAGAGTTTACAAAAATATGTAGATCAGTCATCAAGAGTTTAGAGAAAGGTGTAGATCAGTGCATCAAGAGTTAACAGAAAGGTGTGGAGCAGTGCATCAACAGTTTCCAGAATGGTGTAGATCAGTCCATCAAAAGTTTACAAAAGGGTACAGATCAGTGCATTGAGAGTTTACAGAAAGGTGTACAGTAGTAACATCAAGAGTTAACAGAAAGGTGCAGATCAATGCATTGAGAGTTAAGAGAAAGGTGTAGATTGGTGCACCAAGAGATTACAAAAAGGTGTAGATCTGTCATCAAAGGTTTACAGAAAGGTGTAGATCAGTGTATCAAGAGTTTACAGAAATGAGTGGAGCAGAGCATCAAGAATTTAGAGAATGGTGTAGATCAGTGCATTGAGAGTTTACAGGAAGGTGTAGATCAGTGCAACAAGAGTTTACAGAAAGGTATAGATCAGTGCATTGAGATTTTACAAAAAGGTGTAAATCAGTGTGAGAGTTAAGTGTAAATCAGTGCATCAAGATTTTACAGAAAGTGCAGATCAGTGCATCGAGAGTTTACAGAAAATTTATATCAGTGCATCGAGTGTTTACAGAAAGGTGCAAATTAGTGTATCAAGAGTTTACAGAAAGGTGTAAATCAGTGCATCTAGAGTTTACAGAAAGGTTTGGAGCAGTGAATTATGAGTTTATAGAAAGGTGTAGATCTGTGCATCGAGAATTTACAGACAGGTGTAGATTAGTCATCAAGAATTTACCAAAAGGTGTGGAGGACTGCATCAAGAGTTTGCAGAAAGGTGTAGATCAGTGCATCAAGAGTTTAAAGAAAGGTGTAAATCAGTGCATCAAGAGTTTACAGAAAGGTGTAGAGCAGTGCATCATGATTTCACAGAAAGGTATAGATCAGTCATCAGGTGTTTAGAGAAAACTACAATTTGGTGAAGCAAGAGTTTACAGAAAGGTGCAGATCAGTGCATCTAGAGTTAACAGAATGGTGTGGAGCAGTGCATTGACAGTTTCCAGAATGGTGTAGATCAGTGCATCAAGAGTTTACACAAAGGTGTAGATCAGTGCATTGAGAGTTTACAGAAAGGTGTAGATTAGTGCATTGAGAGTTTACAGAAAGGTGTGGAGTAGTGAATAGAGAGTTGGCAGAAAGGTGTAGATCAGTGCATCAAGGGTTTGCAAAAAGGTATAGATCAGTACACCCAGGGTTTACAGAAAGTTGTAGATAAATCACCAAGAGTTTACAGAAAGGTGTAGATTAGTCATCAAGCATTTAAAGAAAGGTGTAGATCGGTGCATCAAGAGTTTACAGAAAGGTGTAGATCAGTGCATCAAGAATATATAGAAAGGTGTAGATAAGTGCATCAAGAGTTTACTGGAAGGTGTAGATCAGTGCATCAAGAGTTCATAAAAAGGTGTGGATCAGTCATAAGAGTTTAGAGAAAGGTGTAGATCAGTGCATCCAGCATTTACAGAAAGTGTAAATCAGTGCATCAAGAGTTAATAGAAAAGTGTATAATAGTGCATGGACAGTTTCCAGATAGGTGTAGATCAGTGCATCAGGAGTTTACAGAAAGGTGTAGGTCAGTGCATTGAGTGTTTACAGAAAGATGTAGAACAGTGCACTGAGAGTTTACAGAAAGGTGTTGATCAGTGCATTGAGAGTTAACAGAAAGTGCAGATCAGTGCATCAAGAGTTTACAAGAAAGTGTAGATCAGTGTACAAGAGTTTACAGACAGCTGTAGATCAGTGCATCAAGAGATTACAGAAAGGTGTAGATAAATGCATCAAGAGCTAACAGAAAGGTGTAGATCAGTGCATCAAAAGTTTACAGAAAGTTATGGAACAGTGCATCAAGAGTTTACAGAAAGGTGTAGATAAATGCATCAAGAGCTAACAGAAAGGTGTAGATCAGTGCATCAAAAGTTTACAGAAAGTTATGGAATAGTGCATCAAGGGTATACAGAAAGGTGTAGATCAGTGCATTGAGAGTTTACAGAAAGGTGTAGATCAGTGCATCAAGAGTTTACAGAAAGGTATAGATCAGTCATCAAGAATTTACAGAAAGGTGTGGAGGAATTTATCAACAGTTTGCAGAAATGTGTAGATCAGTGCATCAAGAGTTCTCAGAAAGGTCTCAAGCAGTGCATCATGATTTTACAGAAAGGTATAGATCAGTCATCAGGAGTTTACAGAAAGATCCCAACTGTTGAATCAAGAGTTTACAGACAGGTGCAGATCAGTGCTTCTAGAATTAACAGAATGGTGTGGAGCAGTGCATTGACAGTTTCCAGAATTGTGTAGATCAGTGCATCAAGAGTTTACATAAAGTTGTAGATCAGTGCATCAAGAGTTTGCAAAAAGGTAGAGATCAGTGCATTTAGGGTTTACAGAATGTTGCAGATAAATAACCAAGAGTTTTCAGAAAAGTGTAGATTAGTCATCAAGAGTTTAAAGAATGGTATAGATCGCTGCATCAAGGGTTTACAGAAAGTTGTAGATCAGTGCATCGAGAGTTTATAGAAAATTAATATCAGTGCATTGAGTGTTACAGAAAGGTGCAGATTAGTGTATCAAGAGTTTACGGAGAGGTTTAAATCAGTGCATCTAGAGTTTACAGAAAGGTTTGGAGCAGTGAATTATGAGTTTATAGAAAAGTGTAGATCAGTGCATCGAGAATTTACAGACAGGTGTAGATTAGTGCATCAAGAGATTACAAAAAGGTGTAGATCAGTGCATCGAGAGTTTACAGAAAGGTGTAGATCAGTCATCAAGAATTTACAGAAAGGTGTGGAGGAATTCATCAAGAGTTTGCAGAAAGGTGTAGATCAGTGCATCAAGAGTTTAAAGAAAGGTGTAGATCAGTGTATCAAGAGTTTACAGAAAGGTCTAGAGCAGTGCATCATGATTTTACAGAAAGGTATAGATCAGTCATCAGGAGTTTACAGAAAGGTCCAAATTGGTGAATCAAGAGTTTACAGAAAGGTGCAGATCAGTGCATCTAGAGTTAACAGAATGGTGGAGCAGTGCATTGACAGTTTCCAGAATGGTGTAGATCAGTGCATCAAGAGTTTACACAAAGGTGTAGATCAGTGCATTGATAGTTTACAGAAAGGTGTGGATGCATCAAGTGTTTACAGAATGGTGTACATCAGTGCGAGAGTTTACAGAAATGTTTAGATCAGTGCATCAAGATTTTACAGAAAGGAGCAGATTAGTGCATTAAGAGTTTACAGAAAGGTGGGAATCAGTGCATCAAGAGTTTACAGACAGCTATAGATATGTTCATCAAGAGTTTACAGAAAGGTGTAGGTAATTTAATCAAGAGTTTACAGAAAGGTTTTGATCAGTGCATCAAAAGTTTACAGAAAGGTGTGAGTCAGTGCATCCGAGGTTTGCAGAAAGATGTGCAAGAGTGCATAAAGTGTTTACTGGAAGTTGTAGATCAGTGCATTGAGAGTTTACAGAAGGGAGCAGATCAGTACATATTCCCTTTTAAGGTAAATATTCCACCAGTGGGGTTTGTTTTTGGTGTTATACCTGGGCTTACTTTTGGTAGGTATAGCAGGCTAAACACAGCCATTTACATGTTTGTACAAGGTTTCTGTGAATAATTTTGCATATTTGCCTGTGTTCTCAGGGTTTAGGGGAGCCATGAATTTTGACAAACTGTCACTTAATAGGATGTAGTTTGATTTAGAATAGTCCCGAACTGTTAAGGGTGTTGTTGGGTTTTTCTGGGTTGATTTTTATTTTGAGGGAGACAGTTTTGTGATCTGATTTTATTAATGAGGATGTGACAAGGTGGTGGTGGTGGGGTTGCATCTCTTTCCTATGTTGGTGAGTACTAGATCCAATATGTTTGATCCACTGGTTGGACTGCTCACTCTCTTGTCCAGGGTGTTTTTGTTGATAAAGTCCAGGAAACTTTGTGCCTGTGAATTAGAGGCAGTGTACATTTTCCAGTCTATAGAGGGGTAGTTAACATCTCCCATGAATGGGGTAATTGATTGGATGGTGAATTCCTCTAGTAGGTCTAGGTAAGAGTTGTGAGTTTTGTGGGTCATAGAGGGTGACTTGTAGTTGTACAGGACATGGTAAAAAAACTTGTCTATTGAGTTTTGGGCATGGATAAACCTCATCTTGCTTAACCAACCTGGAGTTGTATATGTTTCTAATGTGGACTGAGACACCTCAACCTCTAGCCCTGTCTTTGTCGCTATTGGTCTAAATATGTGGAAGGGATGTAGCCTTGCATTGCCAGAATACTTTCCATGACTTTAAACAAAGTCTCGGTAACATCACTGATGTCTACATTCTGCAGAGTGAGGACAGCTTGTAGAGTGTGGAGTTTCTTGTTTAGGCTCCTAGCATTGAACCTTATGGTTGTTTTGGGGTTTTTGTTTTGGCTATGTTGGTAGTTTTATCATTTTACCATTGCATTAAAAAGGCTCTATGGGAGTACATAAAGTTTTAGCCTGTATCCAAAAGCCCATGTGGGAGGACAGGTGCAAACCATTCTTTGCAAAGTAACATGGTCTGTTAACCATGTATTTTTATGCTGATAGATATTGGATCCCCTGGCGTGACATGCTGTGCCATCATCCTTGGTGAATGGATATATAGATGGATAGACAGATAGATAGATGATATGTAGATAGACAGATAGGTAAATAGATAGATAGATAGATAGATAGATAGATAGATAGATAGATAGATAGATAGATAGATAGATAGATGATTGATGTGTTGTTGCTGATCAGGTGATCAACTACAAAATGATTCAGCATTTTGGCTGATTACCCGATAAATTGGTAAACTTAAGCATGATGTAGCAGGACCATGTAATAATGGAGATTAGGAGGTTTCTCTTTTTCCCAGTGTTGGGCAATCTTCAAATTAGTATATATACATAGAGAGAGATTCAGGGGTGTGGGGTGCAGGGGAAATCATTCCTATTACATAAACACCAATGTTTAATAGGTTTTTCGATGGGCTGAGTCTTGTTGATGGGAATAAGACTTGATTAAAGTTCTTCTGAGTATTTTTCACATAATTACACACACACACACACACACACACACACACACACACACACACACACACACACACACACACACACACACACACACAGTTACAGAAACATGCACACACCTCTAGCTAGTATATCTAAACAGAAGCATTTATGTAACTAGAATCCTATGATACAATAGATAAAAATGATAACTCTTTACAGTGTGTGTGTGTGTGTGTGTGTGTGTGTGTGTGTGTGTGTGTGTGTGTGTGTGTGTGTGTGTGTGTGTGTGTGTGCGTGTGTGCGTGCATGAGTGTGTGTGTGTGTGTGTGTGTGTGTGTGTGTGTGTGTGTGTGTGTGTGTGTGTGTGTGTGTGTGTGTGTGTGTGTGTGTGTATGTGTGAGTCAGTGTTAAAGTTGGGGATAAGTTTTGTATGTTTGTGCGTGTGTGTGTATTTTAGGGTAAGGGTTAGGGCTAGGCAAATGGCTAGATGTAGTGTTGTTAGTATGACATTGCCTTGTGTAGTGACAGTATTACAGGAAGTTTTTTTTAGTAAGGTAAGGTGTAGGTATAGGGTAGGAAGAAGGGGCAGTGTTAGGGTTAGTGTCAGCACCTGTTGCTAAGGGGATGCAGGAGGGCGAAGCCCTGCCCAGCTTAGTAATGAGTGCTAACCCTAAGTGTTTTTTGTACTTTATTTTATTTCACACTGTGGTTTGAGGTATTATATATGATTGCACATTCACAGCATTGTTTATATTAAACAGGAAAACTGGTGACAGATGGTCTTGACAGTGCAGGATTAGAGGAAGGGAAAGGTAAAATCTATACCGAGCTTATTAATTAACTATTTGTTTAAATTATACAATTTCAGTAACAACAGTTAAATAAATGTAGCAAGTAAATGAAAGGAGGAAGCATGAGGCAGGGTGAAAGCAGAGATAAGAGATTCATATTCCAATTCCAATGTATTAGATTGTTTTTGAAAATCTTTAAGTCATGGATGCTCAAGGAGATAGAAGGAGTCACTTGCCAAAATAGAAATTTAATTTGTGCTGTCATCTTTAAACCTAAGTTTAACTTATAAGTATGGTTAATGTGAAGATACATCAATGGGCTTGGTTATTATAAGAAACTGCTTGCAGGTTCAACTAAATACGTACAGTGTGGAAGGAATGTATGCTGTAGACTTCCCAACACTGCAAACATTTAGTTCTGGTAAAAGGTGAGAGATAGAAATCACTAGAACATGAGGCTGTCTCTATCCACACTGTCACAGACTTGTGGGACCAGTGTATACTGGCCTCCAAAGATCATAAAGTATTACGGATGGAAAGACATGAGTGGTTGAGAGTCCTGGAGGATAAAGAAGTTGGCTTATATGAAAGGAGAGGTGTTAAAGCACTCACAGTCCAGGCTTTCCCACATTGTGATTTATCAATGCTGTTAAAAGGTGAAACATTGGTAGCAGAAGGGGTTATAATCATATTTAATCAGGAGGGATGGTACAGAAAGTCGTACCTACACTGCACCTCTACTCATGGATATTTAGTAAAGAAAAAAGTAATTGACTAATATGACAGGAAAACTGTATTTGTATTGGCACGTAAAATATACAACCTCAGCAGTGCAACAATTTGGGTTTGTTACTCCTCCCAATGACTTCAGAGCTGGAGGATGACAAGGATCAGATTGTATGTGGCACTGCAGCTCCTACTGTTTCCACAGTGACAAGTACAGTACACATCATGTCCCCAGAAGCTGTCCATGTCACTGTGTTTAGTGCTAGTACAATTAGTGGGACTAAGCCCAATGCAAACTCAACTTCTCTACTTACTCATAGGAACAGACATAGTGTAGACTAACCACATAGGAACTCTCTAGGGTTAGTAAGCTTCACTTACCCTCAGGAAGAGGACAGTGCTTTCTCTTTCTCACTACAATTTGTTTACTTAGGGTAAGACTGAAGGCCTGCACTGAAAGAGGCCTAAAACTCTGCTCCTGCACAGAGACAGGTTTATTGCAAGGTGGCTATTATGTTGTCTGTCAAAGATTTAGTGGATTTCATAGTGTTAAAGGTTGAGGGACTAAAGGCACAGGAGACTAAAGTAGTGTCACAGAGACAGTTGCAGCATGAGGCAGGTAAAATGTTTCATATTACTGTAATATAAGCCTGGGTTTGAACCCTTAAACCTGATATTGTCCCTGGATCACACTCAAAAAGTCTTAGTTGTGCCTAGTGGGCTTACCCAGTTATTAAATAAAATCAAACCATAATCATTGATGATGAAAGATGAGGGGTTGGCAGCACTGAGAAAAAACATGTGTTTTGCATGGGGACACTAATAGTGAGAACTTGATATAGTGGTGCAGGTGTAGACAAATGATGAGAAATACAGGCATTCTGAACTCCAAGGTACTGAGCAGTAAAAATATATGCATGAACGTGTGTCTCTCTCTATATATATATGCGCAATACATGCATGTGTGCTTGCATGCACATGTATTTGTGGATGTGTATAAGACAGGGGATATTGTATTTACTCAAAGGAAAAGACATTGTGCTTTAAAGGTAGATACTAGCAACCCCTCAGTGCTTCAGAATTCAGTTTTAATGCAGCCATGAGCAGGATAAAGTGAGTATCAGAAAATAAATGACTGCATGAATCAAAGAGGAGGGGGCCTAGAGTACTAGGGAATGAAACATCTGTTTAATCAGAAGAATGTTGACAATGTATAAGTACATCGTAAATTTTCCAGATTATTTTAAATTTAATATTGCTGAACAGTGAAGAAGTAACAGTGCCGATTTCAAAAGCTCTCTGTTTATGCACTCAGGATGTCTGAAGGGCAGATGCAATAAAACTTTACTCTCACTGAGAAGTCTAATTTTACTGAGAGGTGAGGGAGTGATAGCATGAAGAGCATGTGTGCTTGTGTGTGTGCTTATCCATATGTAAGTGTTTGTGTGTATATAAGCTTGATATAAGCTTGCACTGGCAGGAGTGTGTGTGTGTGTGTGTGTGTGTGTGTGTGTGTGTGTGTGTGTGTGTGTGTGATATATATGCATGTCTATGTCTAGGTTCATAGGTTCATAGGTAGGTACTAGGCTATCGGCCGCCCTAGGGCTTATACAAGCCTAGCTAAAAAGGTACCCTGGCTTTCGTCACCCAAGAAAATTATTTTCATGTGCCCCTGTCGAGTAGAGCCACAGAGGTGATCCCCAGGGTGAATTTCCTATTTCCCATCCAATCATCAAGATTTTTCTTGAAGAGTGCTAATGAGGAGCTTTGTTTGATATAGATAGGTAGTTTGTTCTAGAGTATGGGAAGTCTCTGGGACAGGAATCTATCCCTCCAGCATGTTCTGTTTATTGTGGTGACAAGGTTTAGACCCCTAGAGAGTGTAGCTCAGAGGGATTGAGATTTCTTTAAGTGGAGCATGTCCAACCGCTCTGGGTTTGACATAGCTTTGTATGTTAGACAGAGATCGCCTCTGAGTAGGCGATATGCAACGGAGTAAAGCTGGAGTTTTTTGAGACAGTCTGCATAGGGCATCTGTTTGAGGCTGGTAATCCTCTTTGTGAGGTATTTTTATGGCCTTTCCAGTTGTTGTAGATGTCTTGTGAGGTACATACCAAAAGGAACGTTGTACTCTATAATGGGTCTAATGAGTGATGAGTAGGCAGGAACAATGACCTCTTTTTTCCTGGATGAGAAACCTTTTGTGATGAGGTGTGCCACATAGAAGGATTTCCTGACTACTGTGGCGATGTGATTATCAAAGGAGAGACTACTGTCCACCTGTGTCCCAAGGTCTCTTATCACACTTTCAGTACTAAGTAGACTACCACCTATGTGGTAGCTCATGGGTACAGAGTTTTTACCAAAGGGGTTGACAATGCACTTTTTGGCATTGAGTTTGAGGCCATGGCTTTGACACCCGGCATCTGTCTCAGTGAGGCCCTTTTGTAGGATGTCCACATCATTAGGAGTTTCAATTATGGCTCCTAGTTTGCAGTTATCTGCAAATTTCGTTAGCCAAAGATCTTCTGTGTTAGACTGTACTTAGAAAAGTAGATACCAAACAGGAGAGGACCCAGGACTGAACCCTGTGGTACTCCACTTGTCATTGGTCTGAAGTCGGATTTGGAGTCTGCTACTTTCACAGTGTGGGTTCTGTCAGTGAGCCAGTTGGCAACCCGTCTTGTGACATTGGAATTTATACCTAGTTTAGTGAGTTTATCTATAATTCCAGAGTGGGGGATGGTGTCAAAAGCCTTGTTGAGATCTAAATAGGCTGTGTGAACCACCTTACCCTCGTCTACGGCTTTGGTCACTGCTTCAGAGAAGTCACTCAGGTTTAGGAGACATGATCTACCTTTTACAACCTGAACTGGGTGGGGCCCAGAGTTTGGAGATTACCAATGTCTTTGTTTATAAGTTCCATGATGATATGTTCCATGGCCTTGCAGACCAGGCTCGTTAGGCTAATGGGGCAGAAGTTCCTGGGTCTGTGGTGGTTTCCCTTTGTTGGGTGGGATAACCGTCGCTGTGCACCATTCAGTGGGCACAAAGCCTGAGATGAGGCTATGAGTGAACATGGTGCTTAGGTAGGGTGCCAGTTCATTCTGTAGTTCATGTAGAACGCAGCCTGGGATGTTGTCAGGTCCCATGGATGCTGTGTTCTTGGCTTTGGAGAGTGTGTTTTTTACCTCTGCATCCATGATTACAGGAACTTTGCATTCTTCCGGTATAGAGATGGGACCTTTATGGGGTGGGGGGGGGTAAAGTTAGCACTGAACCTGTCTGCCAGGATGTTGGCAATATCAGTTGGTTCTGTATATTTAGTGCCATTGTGCTGTAACTCAGAGCAGATCTGAGTGTTACCATTAAGATTCTTGACATAGCTATAGAATGCTTTGTGGTTGTCTTTAGAATCAGTGGCAATTTTGTTTTTCATAACTAGCTTTGGAGGATTTTATGAGGGATCTCAGCTTCTTACTGAAGCTGACCAAGGAGTTCTTCCAGTCATGGGATTTTACTCTTTTTTGCAACAGTTTCTTTCTTTTGTTGTAGAGTTTGTTAATGGCAGGGGACCACCAGATTGGCTTCCTTTTTTGGAGGATAGCATCTTGGTTCTGTTAGGGATAGCA